>NC_069502.1:1209294772-1209403189 GCF_027579735.1 Bombina bombina | reverse complement strand
ACTGTCTGGTTTATAAGTACTGGGGCTCTGCACACAGTTACTTACTGCTCTCTCATGTAGTTTACTGTCTGGTTTATAAGTGCCGGGGCTGTGCACACAGTTACTTACTGCTCTCTCATGTAGTTTACTGTCTGGTTTATAAGTGCCGGGGCTGTGCACACAGTTACTTACTGCTCTCTCATGTAGTTTACTGTCTGGTTTATAAGTGCCGGGGCTGTGCACACAGTTACTTACTGCTCTCTCATGTAGTTTACTGTCTGGTTTATAAGTGCCGGGGCTGTGCACACAGTTACTTACTGCTTTCCCTTGTAGTTTACTTCTGGTTTATAAGCGCAGATAACAAAATTAGTTTAACCCTTGTTTAGTTCATGTTGTATTTTGTATACTGGAATATAGAGGATCATGGTAAAAAAAGAATGAGGGAAAATGAGTTGAGTGTGTTAATTTGGTGCTATTGTAATTCTGCTATAGTGGCAGTTGAGATAACAGATGGTCTGTATATGACGTGTCAGCTAGTTGAGTGTGCACAAGTGTTTGAGGGACGTGGGTTACAGGTGAGTGTGCACGTAAGTTGTGTCTGATATGCAGATTACATGTGAGCGTGCTTGTACATTTAGTCTGAGATGCTTAGATAACAGGTGAGTGTGCACTTAAGTTGTGTCTGATATGCAGATTACATGTGAGCGTGCTTGTACATTTAGTCTGAGATGCTTAGATAACAGGTGAGTGTGCACGCAAGTTGTGTCTCAGATATGCAGATTACATGTGAGCGTGCTTGTACATTTAGTCTGAGATGCTTAGATTACAGATGAGTGTGCACGCAAGTTGCATCTCAGATATGCAGATTACATGTGAGCGTGCTTGTACATTTAGTCTGAGATGCTTAGATTACAGATGAGTGTGCACGCAAGTTGCGTCTCAGATATGCAGATTACATGTGAGCGTGCTTGTACATTTAGCCTGAGATGCTTAGATTACAGATGAGTGTGCACGCAAGTTGCGTCTCAGATATGCAGATTACATGTGAGCGTGCTTGTACATTTAGCCTGAGATGCTTAGATTACAGATGAGTGTGCATGCAAGTTGTGTCTCAGATATGCAGATTACATGTGAGCGTGCTTGTACATTTAGTCTGAGATGCTTGGATCACAGATGAGGGCATAATAAATGGGATAATCTGCTAAATAATTCTCATATTCCCATATTAATTTCTGTATCATCACATTATTTTATTTCTAATATAGAGAGATATTGATACATCCCACAAGCACTACAAACAACTTACATATGCACGTGTATTCTCACTGTACAGGTTATATGGATGCAACGCCTTCATATGGCTCAGCGGTTGAGCACGGAGGAGAACCGTATGTGTGTGATCAGGTGAAGACTGAGGGGGATGAAGTTCCTATAGATACGGCTACAGGTGATTAGTGAAAATTTAGTCAAGGGAAGATTCTGTGATGGTGACGTTTTGTCTCATGTAAATAACAGTTTGCTCCTATGGTTACACAGCAAACAGTTTAAGTCTTAGGTAAACCACTTGCACAGTTTTTAGCAAACAAAATGAACTTGCTTACTGTAATATCCCTCTCAGCTCCTCCATGTGACTTCACGGCCAACTTAACAGAATTGAAAGTTTAAAAAATGCCATTTAAATTTATACTTTTGTTTGATTAGTTTAAGTACTGTTTTTTTATCATTATGTATGGGACATGTTTTAGGACACAGGTGAGTGTATGTGTGTGACATGTCTGAGGGATGCGGGGCACAGGTGAGTGTATGTGTGTGACATATCTGAGGGATGCGGGGCACAGGTGAGTGTATGTGTGTGACATATCTGAGGGATGCGGGGCACAGGTGAGTGTACGTGTGTGACATGTTTGAGGGATGCGGGGCACAGGTGAGTGTATGTGTGTGACATGTCTGAGGGATGCGGGGCACAGGTGAGTGTACATGTGTGACATGTCTGAGGGATGCGAGGCACAGGTGAGTGTATGTGTGTGACATGTCTGAGGGATGCAGGGCACAGGTGAGTGTGTGTGACATGTCTGAGGGATGCAGGGCACAGGTGAGTGTATGTGGCATGTCTGAGGGATGCGAGGCACAGGTGAGTGTATGTGTGTGGCATGTCTGAGGGATGCGGGGCACAGGTGAGTGTACATGTGTGTGACATGTCTGAGGGATGCGGGGCACAGGTGAGTGTACATGTGTGACATGTCTGAGGGATGCAGGGCACAGGTGAGTGTATGTGTGTGGCATGTCTGAGGGATGCGGGGCACAGGTGAGTGTATGTGTGTGGCATGTCTGAGGGATGCGAGGCACAGGTGAGTGTATGTGTGTGGCATGTCTGAGGGATGCGGGGCACAGGTGAGTGTACATGTGTGTGACATGTCTGAGGGATGCGGGGCACAGGTGAGTGTACATGTGTGACATGTCTGAGGGATGCAGGGCACAGGTGAGTGTATGTGTGTGGCATGTCTGAGGGATGCGGGGCACAGGTGAGTGTATGTGTGTGGCATGTCTGAGGGATGCGGGGTACAGGTGAGTGTATGTGTGTGACATGTCTGAGGGATGCGGGGCACAGGTGAGTGTATGTGTGTGACATGTTTGAGGGATGCGGGGCACAGAGGTGAGTGTATGTGTGTGACATGTCTGAGGGATGCGGGGCACAGGTGAGTGTACATGTGTGACATGTCTGAGGGATGCAGGGCACAGGTGAGTGTATGTGTGTGGCATGTCTGAGGGATGCGAGGCACAGGTGAGTGTATGTGTGTGGCATGTCTGAGGGATGCGGGGCACAGGTGAGTGTATGTGTGTGACATGTCTGAGGGATGCGGGGCACAGGTGAGTGTATGTGTGTTGCGTGTCTGAGGGATGCAGGCACAGGTGAGTGTACGTGTGTTACGTGTCTGAGGGATGGAGGGCACAAGTGAGTGTGAGTGTGCATGTGTTGTGTCTGGGGGATGGGGGCACAGGTGAGTGTACGTGTGTTACATGTCTGGGGGATGGGGGGCACAGATGAGTGTACGTGTGTTACATGTCTGGGGGAGGGGTCACAGGTGAGTGTACGTGTGTTACATGTCTGGGGGATGGGGGCACAGGTGAGTATACGTGTGATACGTGTCTGAGGGATGGGGGCACAGGTGAGTGTACATGTGTTACGTGTCTGAGGGATGGGGGCACAGGTGAGTGTACATGTGTTACGTGTCTGAGGGATGGGGGCACATGTGAGTGTACGTGTGTTACATGTCTGAGGGATGGGGGGCACAGGTGAGTGTATATGTGTTACGTGTCTGAGGGATGGGGGGCACATGTGTGATGTGTATGAAGGACGCAGGGTGCAGGTGAGTGTATGTGTGTTTTTAATATTACAACTTCATTGTGTAGTTCTAAACAGCTAAAATGTGACCAAAACTATATGATCTATACAGGTGATGTGAAGACTGAAGTCACAGTTAATGCTGAACAAACAAATGATCTGTATGTAAAGAGTCAGCAGGAAGCTGTGAAGCAGGAAATCACTGACAATATCAGTACAGGCGAGTGCATGTGTGTGATGTGTCTGAGGGATACAGATTATCTGCCCTATTAAACACAGGGAGGTTTTTATTAGGGGGGAGAGAGACCTTTTTAGACCCCTCATCTGCTCAAACAAATTAACTCACCTGTTTTTTGTAGGTGATTTATGCTGGCCTGAAATCCAAGTTCAAATGCAATGAGAGCAAGACTGAAAATGACTGCAGAACATGAGTCTATCGGGCCAATTTATTAAACTCCATATGGAGCTTGATGCCTCCGTTTCCGCGCGAGCCTTTAAGATTGCCGGAAACAGCAGTTTCATAAGAACGCTGCTCCTTAACTGGTCTGCCTGCTCTGAGGCTGCAGACATCAATCCGCCCGATCCTATATGATCGAGCTGATTGACACCCCCTGCTAGCAGCCTGCAGGGGGCGGCATTGCACAAGTAGTTCACCAGTTTTCCTGCTGAGTTAGTGTATTGCTTACCTACCTTTAAATCATCTAAAATAATAATTACCAAGTTTTTTTGTGAAATTTTCATTGAATAACATGTTGGTTGATACAACAAATAATCAAAGATTATACAAAAAATAGTCAGTTATTAAAACATAAACTCCACATTATGGATTTCCAGTCTACTCAGGTTAAATGTTTAAAAATTACCAAGCAGATATAATCAGCAGAGAGCTAAAGGAATAGATCAGTGACCTCTCAAACCTAATATATGGACCTTTTGCTTATATCAGTTAGGTTATCTCAATGAAGAAGTGTAATTCTTCCCAAGAAAAAAAAAAAGATGGATATAAAATCACCTAGACGTTTCTGTATAGTATCCCAGAGGCAGAACTTTTTTTCATTTTCTTCAATGAGATTTTTTTTAGTGAAAACTTTTCTGCAGTGTCTGAGGAGCCAGTGTTGCGTTCTTTGCCCTTACTCGGTGTGCATGAGGACAGGTTCATCTACAGCCTCTCTGATGTCTGCTGTACGTTCCCACAGTGTCAGTCTGCCTGGGAACCTGCTCTACTGTACTGCTGGGGTCTATATGCTTATTTTGTAGTGGCCGCTGCTCCATGCTTATACTTTCTGCAGACTCACTACAGTTTCTGCGATGAGATCGCACATTGTACACTGTTCTGCCTTGGGGTATAGTATAATATTTTTCTGAAGATAAAGTAATGGTAACTCTATCTCTCCAGTCTGATATGGGTAGGTGCATCTATTTGCTTTTCTAATTTCTGAGTATTAATTGTTGGGCACAATTTATCACAACACATAACAGTTTAGATCTTAAAATACACTACAATTGAGGTAACTTGTTGAACACAAATGGAAGAGAATTTTACTGGCAGTTCAACACCTATTATCTCTCCATTTCTTTATTTACATAAATAAATTATGTATATATCTTGGCCCTCCCTGGTAATGCTTACCAGTGAGAAGTCCTCTCCCAAAGGGTCGTGAATATTAAAAGACCACTCCCCTGATTACCTATAAAGGTATGCAAGCGAGTTCCTCTTTCTCAAACAAAATGGCGGTTAAACACAAATCTTTTCAGGATGATTGTCGACAGATGGGGTCTGCCAGAAATAGATCTGATGGCTTCCAGAAGGTCAGCAGTTGCCTCTATTCTTCAGTTGCCTGACAACACCACAAGCTCTGGGAACAGATGCTTTCTCTCATGTATGGAGATTCAACCTAATATATGTCTTTCCACCACTCCATCTTCTTCCTCATCTACTCCGAAGGATTCAGAGGGAAACCGCAACATTTGTGGCAGTGATTCCCTATTGGCCTTGCAGACCGTGGTCCCACCTGCTACTGCATCTTTCAGTTGAACCTTCATGTCTCCTTCCACAATCTCCTGACATGTTGTTCCAGGGTCCAATTCTACCGGCACCTCAACGCTTAAACCTAACGGTATGGTTGCTAAGATCACAAGATATAGACAACTGAATATGTCAGATTCAGTTATTGAAACTTTACTACAGGCTAGAAAGAAGGTTACCTCTTTAGCATATTACAGAGTATGGAAAACATTTTCATCATGGATGATTCAGCATAATGCTTCTACTGCCAATATAAAATTACATCACTTATTGGATTTCTCTTACTTGGTGTATTCAGTCCACTGATTCATCGTTACTTGTGGGATATTCTCAATCCCTACAGGAAGTGGCAAAGAGAGCACACAGCAAAGCTGTCCATATAGCTCCCCTCAGGCTCCGCCCCCCCAGTCATTCTCTTTGCCGCTCTAACAAGTAGCATCTCCACGGGGGTGGTAAAGAGTATGTGGTGTTAGATTTGTAGTTTTATTTCTTCAATCAAGAGTTTGTTATTTTAAAATAGTGCCGGTTTGTACTATTTACTCTGAGGCAGAACAGTGATGAAGATTTCTGCTGAGAGGGATATGATTTTAGCACCAGTAACTAAAATCCATTGCTGTTCCCACGCAGGTCTGTTGAATACCAGATAACTTCAGTTGGGGGGAACAGTTTGCAGGCTTAACTGCTTAAGGTATGCTCAGTCATTTTTTTTCTAACAAGACCTGGTAATGCTAGAAGACTGATAGAAATCCCCATGTGGAAAGGTAAGCCATTTTCTGAGACTCAGTATAGAAGGATGGCTTAGTTTACAGGGCTTAAATCACTGGTGGACACTGTTATGGGTAAAATCGATTATTTTTTAATATAATCTGATGTTTGCACAAGTGTTTATCATATTTGGAACACTTTTTAGGGGTTTTACACGCCTGGCATAATTTTAGACACCTATTTTGGCTTAGGAAGGCCTCACAACTCCGGAGTGAAGAAGGAGAGGGCCTAATTTTCGCGCCTCAGTTGCGCAATTCTTTTACGAGATAGCTTCATGCAGCTTCACATGTAGAGTCCAGAGACTGCAGGAGGACTACAGGGAGGCTTATTTTTGTTCCACAACTAATCCCCAAGGAAGGTAGTGTGTTAAACTGGTGGTCAGCTTCAATTTGCTCCGGTTTGGGCAATAAGTGGTTAATTGGCTTGAAACTTGGCGTGCAATCTTTTCAAAGCATTAGGATCATATGGTGTAAATTTCATAAAGATCGGATGTTTTTTGGAGATTTGGTAAAAAAGTGTATGCTTTTTATTATTTAAAGGCACAGTGAAACGTTTTTTCAAAAAGTGTATTTTTCTGTATTTGAGTGCTATCTAAGTCAGTGTATTTTTCTGTATTTGAGTGCTATCTAAGTCTGTCTAACATGTCTGAGCCTACTGATAGACCTTGTTCTATGTGTTTAAAAGCCATGGTGGTACCCCCATTGCATTTGTGTTTAAAGTGTGCTAAGGTATCTAAACATTTTAATGACCATGCATTGACACTTAAAAATGTAGCCCAAGATGATTCTTTGACGGAAAGGTAATGAGGATAGTCCTCTTTCCTCTCCCCATGTGTCGACACCAGTTACGTCCGCGCAAGCGTTGCCTAGTACCTCTAGCGCATTGGCCCCTATTACTTTACAACTATTAGCAGCAGTAATGGATAATTCCCTTGCAGCATTTTTATCCGAACTGCCTATTTTTCCAAAAAAGCGCGATAGCTCAGTTTTAAATACAGAGGATGAGCAATCTGAAGCTTTGGATAATTTATCTGTAGTACCCTCACAAAACTCAGAAGTAGCAGTGAGGGACGGTCTGTCTGAGGGAGGAATTTCTGAACAGGAAAAGTTTCTCAGCAGGCAGAGTCAGATTCCTTAGCATTTAAAATTAAGCTGGAACACCTCCGTGTCCTGCTCAAGGAGGTTTTAGCTACGCTGGATGATTGTGACCCCATGGTGGTCCCTGAAAAATTGTGTAAAATGGACAGGTTTTTAGAGGTCCCTGTATACACTGAGGCATTTCCGATCCCAAAGAGGGTGGTGGATATTGTGACTAAGGAGTGGGAGAGACCAGGTGTACCCTTTGTTCCCCCACCTATGTTTAAGAAACTGTTTCCCATAAATGATCCCAGGCGAGACGCGTGACAGACGGTCCCCAAGGTAGAGGGGCTGTTTCAACACTTGCTAAGCGTACAACTATACCAATAGAGGACAGTTGTGCTTTCAAAGATCCTATGGATAAAAAATTGGAAGGTTTGCTGAAGAAAAATTTTGTTCAGCAAGGTTTTCTTCTTCAACCAATTGCCTGCATTATTCCGGTAACTACTGCAGCGGCTTTTTGGTTCGAGGCCCTGGAGGAGTCGCTCTAGAGGGAGACTTCATATGATGAGGTCATGGATAGAATTCATGCTCTATAGCTGGCTGATTCTTTTTTCACTGATGCCGCTCTCCAATTAGCTAAGCTAGCGGCGAAAAACTCAGGTTTCTCCAACATAGGTGTGTCCGGTCCACGGCGTCATCCTTACTTGTGGGATATTCTCTTCCCCAACAGGAAATGGCAAAGAGCCCAGCAAAGCTGGTCACATGATCCCTCCTAGGCTCCGCCTTCCCCAGTCATTCTCTTTGCCGTTGTACAGGCAACATCTCCACGGAGATGGCTTAGAGTTTTTTGGTGTTTAACTGTAGTTTTTATTATTCAATCAAGAGTTTGTTATTTTAAAATAGTGCTGGTATGTACTATTTACTCTGAAACAGAAAGGTGATGAAGATTTCTGTTTGTAAGAGGAAAATGATTTTAGCAACCGTTACTAAAATCGATGGCTGTTTCCACACAGGACTGTTGAGAGGAATTAACTTCAGTTGGGGGAAACAGTGAGCAGACTTTTGCTGCTTGAGGTATGACACATTTCTAACAAGACGATGTAATGCTGGAAGCTGTCATTTTCCCTATGGGATCCGGTAAGCCATTTTTATTACATAAAGAAAAAAAGGGCTTCACAAGGGCTTTTAAGACTGTAGACATTTTCTGGGCTAAAACGATTTATATATAAGCATATTTTATACTTCATAGCCTTGAGGAATTATTTTAATCTTGGGAATTATGTAAAATAACCGGCAGGCACTGTATTGGACACCTTATTCTCTAGGGGCTTTCCCTAATCATAGGCAGAGTCTCATTTTCGCGCCTCTATTGCGCACTTGTTTTTGGGAAGCATGACATGCAGATGCATGTGTGAGGAGCTCTGATACATAGAAAAGACTTTCTGAAGGCGTCATTTGGTATCGTATTCCCCTTTGGGCTTGGTTGGGTCTCAGCAAAGCAGATACCAGGGACTGTAAAGGGGTTAAATATAAAAACGGCTCCGGTTCCGTTATTTTAAGGGTTAAAGCTTCCAAATTTGGTGTGCAATACTTTTAAGGCTTTAAGACACTGTGGTGAAATTTTGGTGAATTTTGAACAATTCCTTCATACTTTTTCACATTTGCAGTAATAAAGTGTGTTCAGTTTAAAATTTAAAGTGACAGTAACGGTTTTATTTTAAAACGTTTTTTGTACTTTGTTATCAAGTTTATGCCTGTTTAACATGTCTGAACTACCAGATAGACTGTGTTCTGTATGTGGGGAAGCCAAGGTTCCTTCTCATTTAAATAGATGTGATTTATGTGACACAAAATTTAGAGAAAATGATGCCCAAGATGATTCCTCAAGTGAGGGGAGTAAGCATGGTACTGCATCATCCCCTCCTTCGTCTACACCAGTCTTGCCCACACAGGAGGCCCCTAGTACATCTAGTGCGCCAATACTCCTTACTATGCAACAATTAACGGCTGTAATGGATAATTCTATCAAAAACATTTTAGCCAAAATGCCCACTTATCAGCGAAAGCGCGACTGCTCTGTTTTAGAAAATACTGAAGAGCATGAGGACGCTGATGATATTGGTTCTGAAGTGCCCCTACACCAGTCTGAGGGGGCCAGGGAGGTTTTGTCTGAGGGAGAAATTTCAGATTCAGGGAAAATTTCTCAACAAGCTGAACCTGATGTGATTACATTTAAATTTAAATTGGAACATCTCCGCGCTCTGCTTAAGGAGGTGTTATCTACTCTGGATGATTGTGAGAATTTGGTCATTCCAGAGAAATTATGTAAAATGGACAAGTTCCTAGAGGTCCCGGGGCCCCCCGAAGCTTTTCCTATACCCAAGCGGGTGGCGGACATTGTAAATAAAGAATGGGAAAGGCCCGGTATACCTTTCGTCCCTCCCCCCATATTTAAGAAATTGTTTCCTATGGTCGACCCCAGAAAGGACTTATGGCAGACAGTCCCCAAGGTCGAGGGGGCGGTTTCTACTCTAAACAAACGCACCACTATACCCATAGAAGATAGTTGTGCTTTCAAAGATCCTATGGATAAAAAATTAGAGGGTTTGCTTAAAAAGATGTTTGTTCAGCAAGGTTACCTTCTACAACCAATTTCATGCATTGTTCCTGTCACTACAGCAGCGTGTTTCTGGTTCGATGAACTAGAAAAGGCGCTCAATAAAGATTCTTCTTATGAGGAGATTATGGACAGAATTCATGCTCTCAAATTGGCTAATTCTTTCACCCTAGACGCCACTTTGCAATTGGCTAGGTTAGCGGCGAAAAATTCTGGTTTTGCTATTGTGGCGCGCAGAGCGCTTTGGCTAAAATCTTGGTCAGCGGATGCGTCTTCCAAGAACAAATTGCTTAACATTCCTTTCAAGGGGAAAACGCTGTTTGGCCCTGACTTGAAAGAGATTATTTCCGATATCACTGGGGGCAAGGGCCACGCCCTTCCTCAGGATAGGTCTTTCAAGGCCAAAAATAAACCTAATTTTCGTCCCTTTCGCAGAAACGGACCAGCCCCAAGTGCTACGTCCTCTAAGCAAGAGGGTAATACTTCTCAAGCCAAGCCAGCCTGGAGGCCAATGCAAGGCTGGAACAAAGGTAAGCAGGCCAAGAAACCTGCCACTGCTACCAAGACAGCATGAGATGTTGGCCCCCGATCCGGGACCGGATCTGGTGGGGGGCAGACTCTCTCTCTTCGCTCAGGCTTGGGCAAGAGATGTTCTGGATCCTTGGGCGCTAGAAATAGTCTCCCAAGGTTATCTTCTGGAATTCAAGGGGCTTCCCCCAAGGGGGAGGTTCCACAGGTCTCAATTGTCTTCAGACCACATAAAAAGACAGGCATTCTTACATTGTGTAGAAGACCTGTTAAAAATGGGAGTGATTCATCCTGTTCCATTAGGAGAACTAGGGATGGGGTTCTACTCCAATCTGTTCGTAGTTCCCAAAAAAGAGGGAACATTCAGACCAATCTTAGATCTCAAGATCCTAAACAAGTTTCTCAAGGTTCCATCGTTCAAAATGGAAACCATTCGAACAATTCTTCCTTCCATCCAGGAAGGCCAATTCATGACCACGGTGGATTTAAAGGATGCGTATCTACATATTCCTATCCACAAGGAACATCATCGGTTCCTAAGGTTCACATTTCTGGACAAGCATTACCAGTTTGTGGCACTCCCGTTCGGATTAGCCACTGCTCCAAGAATTTTCACAAAGGTACTAGGGTCCCTTCTAGCGGTGCTAAGACCAAGGGGCATTGCAGTAGTACCTTACTTGGACGACATACTGATTCAAGCGTCGTCCCTTCCACAAGCAAAGGCTCACACGGACATTGTCCTGGCCTTTCTCAGATCTCACGGGTGGAAAGTAAACGTAGAAAAAAGTTCTCTATCTCCGTCAACAAGGGTTCCCTTCTTGGGAACAATAATAGACTCCTTAGAAATGAGGATTTTTCTGACAGAGGCCAGAAAATCAAAACTTCTAAACTCTTGTCAAATACTTCATTCTGTTCCTCTTCCTTCCATAGCGCAGTGCATGGAAGTAATAGGTTTGATGGTAGCGGCAATGGACATAGTTCCTTTTGCGCGAATTCATCTAAGACCATTACAACTGTGCATGCTCAGTCAGTGGAATGGGGACTATACAGACTTGTCTCCGACGATACAAGTAGATCAGAGGACCAGAGATTCACTCAGTTGGTGGCTGTCCCTGGACAACCTGTCACAGGGGATGAGCTTCCGCAGACCAGAGTGGGTCATTGTCACGACCGACGCCAGTCTGGTGGGCTGGGGCGCGGTCTGGGGACCCCTGAAAGCGCAGGGTCTTTGGTCTCGGGAAGAATCTATTCTCCCGATAAATATTCTGGAACTGAGAGCGATACTCAATGCTCTCAAGGCTTGGCCTCAGCTAGCAAAGACCAAGTTCATACGGTTTCAATCAGACAACATGACGACTGTTGCGTACATCAACCATCAGGGGGGAACAAGGAGTTCCCTGGCGATGGAAGAAGTGACCAAAATCATTCAATGGGCGGAGACTCACTCCTGCCACTTGTCTGCAATCCACATTCCAGGAGTGGAAAACTGGGAAGCGGATTTTCTGAGTCGTCAGACATTTCATCCGGGGGAGTGGGAACTCCATCCGGAAATCTTTGCCCAAATCACTCAATTGTGGGGCATTCCAGACATGGATCTGATGGCCTCTCGTCAGAACTTCAAGGTTCCTTGCTACGGGTCCAGATCCAGGGATCCCAAGGCGACTCTAGTAGATGCACTAGTAGCACCTTGGACCTTCAAACTAGCTTATGTATTCCCGCCGTTTCCTCTCATCCCTAGGCTGGTAGCCAGGATCAATCAGGAGAGGGCATCGGTGATCTTGATAGCTCCTGCGTGGCCACGCAGGACTTGGTATGCAGACCTGGTGAATATGTCATCGGCTCCACCATGGAAGCTACCTTTGAGACGAGACCTTCTTGTTCAAGGTCCGTTCGAACATCCGAATCTGGTCTCACTCCAACTGACTGCTTGGAGATTGAACGCTTGATCTTATCAAAGCGAGGGTTCTCAGATTCTGTCATTGATACTCTTGTTCAGGCCAGAAAGCCTGTAACTAGAAAAATCTACCACAAAATATGGAAAAAATATATCTGTTGGTGTGAATCTAAAGGATTCCCTTGGGACAAGATAAAAATTCCTAAGATTCTATCCTTTCTTCAAGAGGGTTTGGAGAAAGGATTATCTGCAAGTTCTTTGAAAGGACAGATTTCTGCCTTGTCTGTGTTACTTCACAAAAAGCTGGCAGCTGTGCCAGATGTTCAAGCCTTTGTTCAGGCTCTGGTTAGAATCAAGCCTGTTTACAAACCTTTGACTCCTCCTTGGAGTCTCAATTTAGTTCTTTCAGTTCTTCAGGGGGTAACGTTTGAACCCTTACATTCCGTTGATATTAAGTTATTATCTTGGAAAGTTTTGTTTTTGGTTGCAATTTCTTCTGCTAGAAGAGTTTCAGAATTATCTGCTCTGCAGTGTTCTCCTCCTTATCTGGTGTTCCATGCAGATAAGGTGGTTCTGCGTACTAAACCTGGTTTTCTTCCGAAAGTTGTTTCTAACAAAAACATTAACCAGGAGATAGTCGTGCCTTCTTTGTGTCCGAATCCAGTTTCAAAGAAGGAACGTTTGTTGCACAATTTGGATGTAGTTCATGCTCTAAAATTCTATTTAGATGCTACAAAGGATTTTAGACAAACATCTTCCTTGTTTGTTGTTTATTCTGGTAAAAGGAGAGGTCAAAAAGCAACTTCTACCTCTCTCTCTTTTTGGATTAAAAGCATCATCAGATTGGCTTACGAGACTGCCGGACGGCAGCCTCCTGAAAGAATCACAGCTCATTCCACTAGGGCTGTGGCTTCCACATGGGCCTTCAAGAACGAGGCTTCTGTTGATCAGATATGTAAGGCAGCGACTTGGTCTTCACTGCACACTTTTACTAAATTTTACAAATTTGATACTTTTGCTTCTTCTGAGGCTATTTTTAGGAGAAAGGTTTTGCAAGCCGTGGTGCCTTCCATCTAGGTGACCTGATTTGCTCCCTCCCTTCATCTGTGTCCTAAAGCTTTGGTATTGGTTCCCACAAGTAAGGATGACGCCGTGGACCGGACACACCGATGTTGGAGAAAACAGAATTTATGTTTACCTGATAAATTACTTTCTCCAACGGTGTGTCTGGTCCACGGCCCGCCCTGGTTTTTTAATCAGGTCTGATAATTTATTTTCTTTAACTACAGTCACCACGGTATCATATGATTTCTCCTATGCAAATATTCCTCCTTTACGTCGGTCGAATGACTGGGGAAGGCGGAGCCTAGGAGGGATCATGTGACCAGCTTTGCTGGGCTCTTTGCCATTTCCTGTTGGGGAAGAGAATATCCCACAAGTAAGGATGACGCCGTGGACCGGACACACCGTTGGAGAAAGTAATTTATCAGGTAAACATAAATTCTGTTTTTGCCATCATGGCGCGAAGAGCGCTTTGGCTCAAATCGTGGTCGGCTGATGTGTCGTCCAAAACTAAACTGTTAAATATTCCCTTCAAGGGGAAAGCCCTATTTGGCCCAGAGCCGAAAGATATTATTTCAGATATCACTGGGGGCAAGGGCCATGCCCTGCCACAAGATAGGCCGTTTAAGGCCAAAAACAAGGCTAATTTTTGCTCCTTTTGCAACTTCAGGAGCGGACCTGCCACAACCTCTGCTGCCGCAAAGCAAGATTAAGCTTCCCAGCCCAAAGCAACTTGGAAACCCCTGCAGGGCTGGAATAAGGGTAAACAGGCCAAGAAGCCTGCTCCTGCTACCAGGACAGCATGAAGGGGTAGCCCCCGATCCGGGATTGGATCGAGTAGGGGGCAGACTTTCGCTCTTCGCTCAGGCTTGGGCAAGAGATGTTCCAGATCCCTGGGCATTAGAAATAGTTGCTCATGGGTACCTTCTGGAATTCAAGGATTCTCCCCCAAGGGGAAGGTTCCACATTTCTTATTCGTCTTCAGACAAAATAAAGAAACAGGAGTTCTTACGCTGTGTAGAAGATCTGCTAAAGATGGGAGTGATACACCCAGTTCCAATTGTAGAACAAGGTCTGGGCTTTTACTCAAACCTGTTTGTAGTTCCCAAAAAGGAGGGAATTTTCAGGCCAATCCTGGATCTAAAAATGGTCTTTTCTCCAAGAAGGATTGGAGAAGGGTCTGTCAACTAGTTCCTTAAAGGGACAGATATCTGCTCTGTCTATTCTGTTACATAAGCGTCTGGCTGCTGTACCAGACGTTCAGGTGTTTGCACAGGCCCTAGTCAGAATCAAACCTGTTTACAAGCCTGTGGCTCCTCTATGGAGTCTAAATTTTGTTCTTTCAGTTCTTCAAGGGGTTCCGTTTGAACCTTTGCATTCCATAGATATTAAGTTTTTATCTTGGAAAATTTTGTTTTTAGTAGCCATTTCTTCTGCTCGAATAGTTTCTGAATTGTCTGCTTTGCAGTGTAATTCACCCTATCTGGTGTTCCATGCAGATAAGGTTGTTTTGCGCACCTAACCTGGTTTCCTTCCAAAAGTGGTTTCTAATAAGAATATTAACCAGGAAATCATTGTTCCTTCTCTGTGTCCTAATCCAGTTTCTAAGAAGTACCGACTTTTATACAATCTTAACGTGGTTCGTGCTTTAAAATTCTATTTAAAAGCAACTAAAGATTTCAGACAAACATCATCCTTGTTTGTCGTCTATTCTGGTAAGAGGAGAGGTCAGAAAGCGACTGCTACCTCTCTTTCCTTTTGGCTGAAAAGCATCATCCGTTTGGCTTATGAGTCTGCGGGACAGCAGCCTCCTGAACGAATTACAGCTCATTCCACTAGAGCTGTGGCTTCCACATGGGCTTTCAAGAAAGAGGCTTCTGTTGAACAGATTTGTAAGGCAGCGACTTGGTCTCACTGCATACATTTGCCAAATTTTACAAATTCGATACTTTTGCTTCTTCGGAGGCTATTTTTGGGAGAAAGGTTTTGCAAGCAGTGGTGCCTTCCGTTTAGGTTACCTGACTTGTTCCCTCCCTTCATCCGTGTCCTATTGCTTTGGTATTGGTATCCCACAAGTAAGGATGAATCCGTGGACTGAATACACCAAGTAAGAGAAAACAGAATTTATGCTTACCTGATAAATTACTTTCTCTTACGGTGTATTCAGTCTACGGCCCGCCCTGACATTTAAGTCAGGTTCAAATTTAATTTATAATAACTACAGTCACCACTGTACCCTATGGTTCTCCTTTTTCTCCTAACCGTCGGTCGAATGACTGGGGGGGCGGAGCCTGAGGGGAGCTATATGGACAGCTTTGCTGTGTGCTCTCTTTGCCACTTCCTGTAGGGATTGAGAATATCCCACAAGTAAGGATGAATCCGTGGACTGAATACACCGTAAGAGAAAGTAATTTATCAGGTAAGCATAAATTCTGTTTTTCTACAAGAAGGATTCTTGAGAGGTATTTGTGCTAGGACATTGAAGGTTCTGGTGTCTGCTATCTCAGCCATTTCTGATGTCAACCTTTTACAAAATCTTTCATTCCAACATGGGACCTTCCTTTGGTCTTGGAAGCTTTAATGGAAATACCCTTTGAACCCATTAGAGAGATCTCTATCTGGTTTCTCACATTAAAGACCATCTTTCTGATTGCAGTTGCATCTGCAAGGAGAGTGTCTGTCTGAATTACAAGCCTTATCTGTCATAGAACATTTTCTGGCTTTTTATAAAGACAAAGTTGTTTTGCGCACAGTTCCTGAGTTTTTACCAAAGGTAGTCTCTGATTTTCATAAATCACAGGACATTCTGTTACCATCTTTTTGTCCAGAGATGCAAGACTCTCCGGGGAAACTTACACCGACTTGATGTGGTACATTGTTTTCACACATGTTTCTAAGACAAAGTCTATTCTGAAAACAGATTGTTTGTGGTACCAAGGGGTCTATGACAGGGTCAAGATCCTGCAAAATCCACTGGCAAGTTGGATAGTTCAAAACATCTCTCAAGCCTATAAAAAAAAGAATCAACCAGTTCCAGTTGAGCTTAACCCCTTAATGACCGAGGACGTACGCCATACGTCCTCAGAAAAAATACAGTTAACGCCTGAGGACGTATGGTGTACGTCCTCGGTTTGGAAAGCAGCTGGAAGCGATCCCGATCGCTTCCAGCTGCTTTCCGGGTATTGCAGGATGCCTCGATATTGAGGCATCCTGCAATAACAATTTGTACCCCTCCGGTGCAGAGAGAGCCACTCTGTGGCCCTCTCTACACCGGACATCGATGGCCGCATTCGTTGGTGGGTGGGAGCTGCAGTGGGAGACGGGTGGGCGGCCATCGATGGGTTCTAAGACACAGAGGGGGGCGGGATCGGGGGCGGGACAGTCGCGCGTGCACGGGGGACGGCTGGCGGGTGCGTGCACGGGGAGGGAGCGGGTGGGAACCGCTACACTACAGAAAATTATCAAGTATAAGTGGGAGGAAGGGGGGAAGAAATGCCCCAAAAAAGTAATCTAAGGGATCTGGGAGGGGGTGGGGGTTGGTCTTGGGCTACACTACAGCTACACTACAGAAAAAAATAACATAACAAATAAAAAAGAGACTATATAGTGTAAACTGGGTACTGGCAGACAGCTGCCAGTACCCAAGATGGCTGCCAAGAGGGTAGAGGGGGAGGTTAGAGAGCTGTTTGGGGGGGGGGGGCAGGGAGGTTTGGGGGCTAAGGGGGGATCCTACACAGCAGCATATGTAAATATGCAAAGGGGGGAAAAAAAGGATGCCTTTTATTTTAGTACTGGCAGACTTTCTGCCAGTACGTAAGATGGTGGGGACAATTGTGGGGTGGGGGAGGTAAGAGAGCTGTTTGGGAGGGATCTGGAGGGGGTGATGTGTCAGGTGGGAGGCTGATCTCTACACTAAAGCTAAAATTAACCCTGCAAGCTACCTAATTAACCCCTTCACTGCTAGCCATAATACACGTGTGATGCGCAGCGGCATTTAGCGGCCTTCTAAATACCAAAAAGCAACGCCAAAGCCATATATGTCTGCTATTTCTGAACAAAGGGGATCCCAGAGAAGCATTTACAACCATTTATGCCATAATTACACAAGCTGTTTGTAAATGATTTCAGTGAGAAACCTAAAATTTGGAAAAATTTGTTTATTTTAATTTTATCGCATATGGCGGTGAAATGGTGGTATGAAATATACCAAAATGGGCCTAGATCAATACTTTGGGTTGTCTACTACAATACACTAAAGCTAAAATTACCCCAAAAAGCTCCCTACATGCTCCCTAATTAACCCCTTCACTGCTGGGCATAATACACGTGTGGTGCGCAATGGCATTTTGCGGCCTTCTAATTATTAAAAAGCAACTTCAAAGCCATATATGTCTGCTATTTCTGAACAAAGGGGATCCCAGAGAAAAAATTACAACCATTTATGCCATAATTGCACAAGCTGTTTGTAAATAATTTCAGTGAGAAACCTAAAGTTTGTAAAAAAAAAAATGTGAAAAAGTGAACTTTTTTTTTTTATTTGATCGCATTTGGCGGTGAAATGGTGGCATGAAATTTACCAAAATTGGCCTAGATCAATACTTTGGGATGTCTTCTAAAAAAATATATACACATGTCATTGGATATTTAGGTATTCCTGACAGATATCGGGGTTCCAATGTAACTAGCGCTAATTTAAAAAATAAAGTGGTTTGGAAATAGCAAAGTGCTACTTGTATTTATGGCCCTATAACTTGAACATGTAAACTTTGGGTATTTCTAAACTCTGGACAAAATTTAGAAACTATTTAGCATGGGTGTTTTTTGGTGGTTGTAGATATGTAACAGATTTTGGGGGTCAAATTTAGATAAAGTGTGTTTTCTCCAACATTGGTGTGTCCGGTCCACGGCGTCATCCATAACTTGTGGGAATATCTCTTCCCCAACAGGAAATGGCAAAGAGTACAGCAAAAGCTGTCCATATAGTCCCTCCTAGGCTCCGCCCACCCCAGTCATTCTCTTTGCCATTGCACAGGCAACATCTCCACGGAGATGGTGAAGAGTATGTAGTGTTTAGTTTTAGATTTTTATTCTACTATCAAGAGTTTGTTATTTTAAAATAGTGCTGGTATGTACTATTTACTCTGAAACAGAAAGAGATGAAGAGTTCTGTTTGTGAGAGGAAGATGATTTTAGCAGCAGTAACTAAAATCGTTTGCTGTTTCCACATAGGACTGTTGAGATGAAATAACTTCAGTTGGGGGAAACAGTTAGCAGACTTTTCTGCTTAAGGTATGACTAGCCATTTTTCTAACAAGACTGTGTAATGCTGGAAGGCTGTCATTTCCCCTCATGGGGATCGGTAAGCCATTTTCTTAGTCTCAAACAGAATAAAGGGCTTAATATGGGCTATAAAACTGGTAGACACTTTATGGGCAAGATCGATTGCTTTATTTGGGCATTTTATAAAGCTTGATGTTGATATTCACACTTATAAACTTTGCGGAATGTTTTTTTAACGTCAGGCACTGGTTTAGACACCTTTTCAGTCAGGAAGGGCCTTCCCTGTAGTAGGCTGAGCCTCATTTTCGCACCATTACTGCGCAGTTACTTTTGAGAGCAGGACATGCAGCTGCATGTGTGTGGGTCTGAAAGTTGTTGAAAAGGTTCCTAGAAGGCTTCATTTGGTATCGTATACCCCCTGGGTTTGGTAAAGTCGCAGCAAAGGCTGTAGCTGGGACTGTAGAGGGGTTAAAACTGTAACCGGCTCCGGTTTCTTCATTTTAAGGGTTAAAGGTCTCAAATTTTGGGTGCAATACTTTGAATGCTTTAAGACACTGTGGTGAAAATTTGGTTAAATTTGAACAATTCTTTCATAGTTTTTCACATATTCAGTAATAAAGTGTGCACTGTTTAAAATTTAAAGAGACAGTAACGGTTTTGTTTAAAAACGTTTTTTGTACTTTATTGACAAGTTTAAGCCTGTTTAACATGTCTGTGCCTTCAGATAAACTATGTTCTGTATGTATGGAAGCCAATGTGTCTCCCCTTCAAAATTGTGTGATAATTGTGCCATAGCGTCCAAACAAAGTAAGGACAGTACTGCCACAGATAGTAAAGTTGCCCAAGATGATTCATCAGATGAAGGGAGTAGACATAGTTCTACATCATCTCCTTCTGTGTCTACACCAGTTTTGCCCACGCAGGAGACCCCTAGTACTTCTTGCGCGCCAATGCTTATTACCATGCAACAATTGACGGCAGTAATGGATAACTCCATAGCAAATATTTTATCCAAAATGCCTGCATATCAGAGAAAGCGCGATTGCTCTGTTTTAAACACTGTAGAGCAGGAGGGCGCTGATGATAATTGCTCTGTCATACCCTCACACCAATCTGAAGGGGCCATGAGGGAGGTTTTGTCAGATGGGGAAATTTCAGATTCAGGTAGAATTTCTCAACAGGCAGAACCTGATGTTGTGACATTTAAATTTAAATTAGAGCATCTCCGCGCACTGCTTAAGGAGGTGTTATCTACTCTTGATGATTGTGACAACCTGGTCATTCCAGAAAAATTGTGCAAGATAGACAAGTTCCTAGAGGTTCCGGTGCACCCCGACGCTTTTCCTATACCCAAGCGGGTGGCGGACATAGTGAATAAGGAGTGGGAGAAGCCCGGCATACCTTTTGTTCCCCCTCCTATATTTAAGAAATTATTTCCTATGGTCGACCCCAGAAAGGACTTATGGCAGACAGTCCCTAAGGTCGAGGGGGCAGTTTCTACACTAGCCAAGCGCACTACTATTCCTATCGAGGATAATTGTGCTTTCAAAGATCCTATGGATAAAAAATTGGAGGGTTTGCTTAAAAAGATTTTTGTACAGCAAGGTTACCTCCTGCAACTTATTTCGTGCATTATTCCTGTCACTACAGCAGCGTGATTCTGGTTCGAGGAACTAGAAAAGTCGCTCAGTAGAGAGACTCCGTATGAGGAGGTTATGGACAGAGTTCACGCACTTAAGTTAGCTAATTCCTTTATTTTAGATGCCGCTTTGCAGTTAGCTAGATTAGCGGCGAAAAATTCTGGGTTTGCAATTGTGGCGCGCAGAGCGCTCTGGCTAAAGTCTTGGTCAGCGGATGTATCTTCCAAGACAAAATTGCTTAATATCCCTTTCAAGGGTAAAACTCTTTTTGGGCCAGAATTGAAAGAGATTATCTCAGACATCACTGGGGGTAAGGGCCATGCCCTCCCACAAGATAGGCCTTTCAAAGCCAAGAATAAGTCTAATTTTCGTTCCTTTCGCAATTTCAGGAACGGACCGGCCTCCAACTCTGCAGCCTCTAGACAAGAGGGTAATGCTTCGCAAACCAAACCAGCTTGGAAACCGATGCAAGGCTGGAACAAGGGTAAGCAGGCCAAGAAACCTGCTGCTGCTAACAAAACAGCATGAAGGAGTAGCCCCCGATCCGGGACTGGATCTAGTAGGGGGCAGACTCTCTCTCTTCGCTCAGGCTTGGGCAAGAGATGTTCAGGACCCCTGGGCACTAGAAATAGTTTCTCAGGGTTATCTTCTGGAATTCAAGGAACTACCCCCAAGGGGAAGGTTCCACATGTCTCACTTATCTTCAAACCAAATAAAGAGACGGGCATTCTTACATTGTGTAGAAGACCTGTTAAAAATGGGAGTGATACACCCAGTTCCAACCGTGGAACAAGGAATGGGGTTTTACTCAAATCTGTTTGTGGTTCCCAAAAAAGAGGGAACCTTCAGACCAATTCTGGATTTAAAGATCCTAAACAAATTTCTCAGAGTGCCATCGTTCAAAATGGAAACCATTCGAACTATTTTACCTACAATCCAGGAGGGTCAATTTATGACTACCGTGGATCTAAAGGATGCGTATCTACATATTCCTATCCACAAAGATCATCATCAGTTCCTAAGGTTCGCCTTTCTGGACAAACATTACCAGTTTGTGGCTCTCCCATTCGGGCTAGCCACTGCTCCAAGGATTTTCACAAAGGTACTCGGGTCCCTTCTAGCGGTTCTAAGACCAAGGGGCATTGCAGTGGCACCTTACTTGGACGACATTCTGATACAAGCGTCGTCTCTTTCAAAGGCAAAGTCATCGTTCTGGCCTTTCTCAGATCTCACGGATGGAAAGTGAACATAGAAAAAAGTTCCCTGTCTCCGTCGACAAGAGTTCCTTTCTTGGGGACAATAATAGATTCTTTAGAAATGAGGATTTTCCTGACAGATGTCAGAAAGTCAAAACTTCTAAGCGCTTGTCAAGTTCTTCATTCTGTTCCACGTCCTTCCATAGCTCAGTGCATGGAAGTAGTAAGGTTGATGGTTGCAGCAATAGACATAGTTCCTTTTGCGCAAATTCATCTAAGACCATTACAACTGTGCATGCTGAAACAGTGGAATGGGGACTATACAGACTTGTCTCCAGTGATTCAAGTAGATCAGAAGACTAGAGACTCACTCCGTTGGTGGCTAACCCAGGACCACCTGTCCCAGGGAATGAGTTTCCGCAGACCAGAGTGGGTCATCGTCACGACCGACGCCAGTCTAGTGGGCTGGGGCGCGGTCTGGAACTCCCTGAAAGCTCAGGGGCTATGGTCTCGGGAAGAGTCTCTTCTCCCGATAAACATTCTGGAACTGAGAGCAATATTCAATGCTCTCAAGGCTTGGCCTCAACTAGCAAAGGCCAGATTCATAAGATTCCAATCGGACAACATGACGACTGTTGCTTACATCAATCATCAGGGGGGAACAAGGAGTTCCCTGGCGATGAGAGAAGTGACCAAAATCATAAAATGGGCGGAGGATCACTTCTGCCACCTATCTGCGATCCACATCCCAGGAGTGGGAAACTGGGAGGCGGATTATCTGAGTCGTCAGACATTCCATCCGGGGGAGTGGGAACTCCACCCGGAGATCTTTGCCCAGTTGACTCAATTATGGGGCATTCCAGACATGGATCTAATGGCGTCTCGTCAGAACTTCAAGGTTCCTTGCTACGGGTCCAGATCCAGGGATCCCAAGGCGACTCTAGTGGATGCATTAGTAGCGCCTTGGACCTTCAACCTAGCTTATGTGTTTCCACCGTTTCCTCTCATTCCCAGGCTGGTAGCCAGGATCAAGCAGGAGAGGGCCTCGGTGATCTTGATAGCTCCTGCGTGGCCACGCAGGACTTGGTATGCAGACCTGGTGAATATGTCATCGGCCCCACCATGGAAGCTACCTTTGAGACAGGATCTTCTAGTACAATTTCCATTCGAACATCCAAATCTAGTTTCCCTTCAGCTAACGGCTTGGAAATTGAACGCTTGATTTTATCTAAGCGTGGGTTTTCGGATTCTGTAATAGATACTCTGATACAAGCCAGAAAACCTGTAACTAGGAAGATTTACCATAAAATATGGAAAAGATATATCTGTTGGTGTGAATTCAAGGGATTCTCATGGAGTAAGATCAAAATTCCTAGGATCCTTTCTTTTCTCCAAGAAGGTTTGGATAAGGGATTATCAGCGAGTTCTCTAAAGGGACAGATTTCTGCTTTATCTGTCTTATTACACAAACGACTGGCAGCTGTGCCTGAGGTTCAAGCTTTTGTTCAGGCTTTGGTCAGGATCAAGCCTGTTTACAGACCTTTGACTCCTCCCTGGAGTCTGAA
This sequence comes from Bombina bombina, assembly GCF_027579735.1. Lineage (NCBI taxonomy): Eukaryota > Metazoa > Chordata > Amphibia > Anura > Bombinatoridae > Bombina > Bombina bombina. The sequence continues at coordinate 1,209,380,215 of NC_069502.1, read as the reverse complement.
TTTAGTTCTTTCAGTTCTTCAAGGGGTTCCGTTTGAACCTCTACATTCCATAGATATCAAGATGTTATCTTGGAAAGTTCTGTTTTTGGTTGCTATTTCTTCTGCTAGAAGAGTTTCTGAGTTATCTGCTTTGCAGTGTAATCCGCCCTATCTGGTGTTCCATTCAGATAAGGTTGTTTCGCGTACTAAACCTGGTTTCCTTCCAAAGGTTGTTTCCAACAAGAATATTAACCAGGAAATAGTTGTGCCTTTTTTGTGTCCGAATCCAGTTTCAAAGAAGGAACGTTTGTTACACAATTTAGATGTAGTTTGTGCTTTAAAGTTCTATTTAGAAGCAACAAAGGATTTCAGACAAACGTCTTCTCTGTTTGTCGTTTATTCTGGCAAGAGGAGAGGTCAAAAAGCTACTGCTACCTCTCTTTCCTTTTGGCTGAAAAGCATCATCCGATTGGCTTACGAGACTGCCGGACGGCAGCCTCCTGAACGCATCACAGCTCACTCTACTAGGGCTGTGGCTTCCACATGGGCCTTCAAGAACGAGGCTTCTGTTGATCAGATATGTAAGGCAGCGACTTGGTCTTCCCTGCACACTTTTGCCAAATTCTACAAATTTGATACTTTTGCTTCTTCGGAGGCTATTTTTGGGAGAAAGGTTTTGCAAGCCGTGGTGCCTTCCGTTTAGGCAACCTGATTGGCTCCCTCCCTTCATCCGTGTCCTAAAGCTTTGGTATTGGTTCCCACAAGTTATGGATGACGCCGTGGACCGGACACACCAATGTTGGAGAAAACAGAATTTATGCTTACCTGATAAATTACTTTCTCCAACGGTGTGTCCGGTCCACGGCCCGCCCTGGTTTTTTAATCAGGTTTGATGAATTTATTTCTTTAACTACAGTCACCACGGCACCCTATAGTTTCTCCTGTTTTTTTTTCTCCTGTCCGTCGGTCGAATGACTGGGGTGGGCGGAGCCTAGGAGGGACTATATGGACAGCTTTTGCTGTACTCTTTGCCATTTCCTGTTGGGGAAGAGATATTCCCACAAGTTATGGATGACGCCGTGGACCGGATACACCGTTGGAGAAAGTAATTTATCAGGTAAGCATAAATTCTGTTTTTTTCCATTTTTTCCTCATATTTTATATTTTTTTTTATAGTAAGTTATAAGATATGATGAAAATAATGGTATCTTTATAAAGTCCATTTAATGGCGAGAAAAACGGTATATAATATGTGTGGGTACAGTAAATGAGTAAGAGGAAAATTACAGCTAAACACAAACACCGCAAAAATGTAAAAATAGCCTTGGTCCCAAACGAACAGAAAATGGAAAAGTGCTGTGGTCATTAAGGGGTTAAGGGACACTACACGGGCAGTGTCAACATCATGGACTTTGCAAGCAGATGCTTCACCTATGGAGATATGTCAAGCGGCAGTCTGGAGTTCTCCACATACTTTTGTTTCACATTACAAGTTGGATTTGCGACAGTTTTCTACAGTAAAATTTGGACGAAAAGTCTTATCGTCTGTGGTTTCCTAATAAACGTCTTATGCATCATTTTTTCTTTGTTTGGCTTATTTTTTTATCCCACCCAATGTTTACCTATTTATATTGCTTTATTTTCTTCTCACTGTTGAGCATTACCAGGGAGGGCCAAGATAACTAGAAATTAACAAACAAATATAAGCAATTTCTATATCTTGGCTCATATCCCTGGGAAATGCTTACCAGGTTTCCCTTCCCTTTTAACATATTAACCCCTTAAGGACCACAGCTTTTTTCCATTTTCAGACCGTTTGGGACCAAGGCTATTTTTACATTTCTGCGGTGTTTGTGTTTAGCTGTAATTTTCCTCTTACTCATTTACTGTACCCACACATATTATATACCGTTTTTCTCGCCATTAAATGGACTTTCTAAAGATACCATTATTTTCATCATATCTTATAATTTACTATAAAAAAAATAAATAAAAATATGAGGAAAAATGGAAAAAAACACTTTTTCTAACTTTGACCCAAAAAATCTGTTACTCATCTACAACCACCAAAAAACACCCATGCTAAATAGTTTCTAAATTTTGTCCTGAGTTTAGAAATACCCAATGTTTACATTTTCTTTGCTTTTTTTGTAAGTTATAAGGCAATAAATACAAGTAGCACTTTGCTATTTCAAAATTAGCGCTAGTAACATTGGGACACTGATATCTTTCAGGAATCCCTGAATATCCCTTGACGTGTGTGTGTGTGTATGTATATATATATATTTATATTTTTTTTTAGAAGATATCCCAAAGTATTGATCTAGGCCCATTTTGGTATATTTCATGCCACCATTTCACCGCCAAATGCGATCAAATAAGAAAAATCGTTCACTTTTTCACCATTTTTTTCAGAAACTTTAGGTCTCTCACTGAAATTATTTACAAACAGCTTGTGCAATTATGGCACAAATGGTTGTAAATGCTTCTCTGGGATCCCCTTTGTTCAGAAATAGCAGACATATATGACTTTGGTGTTGTTTTTTGGTAATTAGCACTGCGCGCCACATGTGTATTATGCCCAGCAGTGAAGGGGTTAATTAGGAAGCATGTAGGGAGCTTGTAGGGTTAATTTTAGCTTTAGTGCAGTGTAGTAGACAATCCCAAGTATTGATCTAGGCCCATTTTGGTATATTTCATGCCACCATTTCACCGCCAAATGCGATCAAATAAAAAAAAACTTAAAATTTTTCACAATTTTAGGTTTCTCACTGAAATTATTTACAAACAGCTTGTGCAATTATGGCACAAATGGTTGTAAATGCTTCTCTGAGATACCCTTTGTTCAGAAATAGCAGACATATATGGCTTTGGCGTTGCTTTTTGGCAATTAGAAGGCCGCTAAATGCCGCTGCGCACCTCACTTGTATTATGCCCAGCAGTGAAGGGGTTAATTTTGGAGCTTGTAGGGTTAATTTTAACTTTAGTGTAGTAGACAACCCAAAGTATTGATCAAGGCCGATATTGGTATATTTCATGCCACCATTTCACCGCCAAATGCGATCAAATAAAAAAAATAGTTTACTTTTTCACAATTTTTTTCCACAAACTTTAGGTTTCTCACTGAAATTATTTACAAACAGCTTGTGCAATTATGGCACAAATGGTTGTAAATGCTTCTCTGGGATCCCCTTTGTTCAGAAATAGCAGACATATATGGCTTTGGCATTGCTTTTTGGTAATTAGAAGGCTGCTAAATGCCGCTGTGCACCACACTTGTATCAGGCCCAGCAGTGAAGGGGTTAATTAGGTAGCTTGTTAGGGCGCTTGCAGGGTTAATTTTAGCTTTAGTGTAGAGATCAGCCTCCCACCTGACACATCACACCCCCTGATTCCTCACAAACAGCTCTTTCCTCCCCCACCCCACAATTGTCCCCGCCATCTTAAATACTGGCAGAAAGTCTGCCAGTACTAAAATAAAAGGTGTGTGTGTATGTATATATATATATATATATATATATATATATATATATATATATATATATATATATATATATATATATATATATATATATATATATATATATATATATATATATATATATATAATGCTGTGCAGGATCTCCCCCTCTACCTTATTTGCACCATCTTGGGTACTGGCAACTGTCTGCCAGTACCCAGTTTACAATAAAATGTATTTTTATTCATTTTATTATCTATTTTTCTGTAGTGTAGCTTCCCCCCATCAGAAACCAACCCCCCACCCCCTCCCAGATCCCTTAGATCATAATTTCCTCCCTCCAATCTCCCACTTTTTGGGGCAAATGTTCCATAGTGTAGCGGTTCCCACCCGTTTCCGCCCCGTGCACGTGCACGCTCCCGGTGACTCCGTCTGCGATCCCACCCGCCTCCCACATTGACTCCCACCCACCATCGATCACGGCCATCGATGTCCAATGCAGAGAGGGCCACAGAGTGGCTCTCTCTGCATCGGATGGCTAAAAACTGATTGCAGGGTGCCTCTATATTGAGGCATCACTGCAATAACAGGAAAGCGGCTGGAAGCGATCAGGATCGCTTCCACCGCTTTCAAAGACCAACGACGTACAGGTCGTTAACTGCATTTTTTTGCAGGACGTACCCCATACGTCGTTGGTCGTTAAGGGGTTAAGGAAGCTTTCTTGAATGATGCACTAAGAGTAACATATGAAAAGGAGAGTGTGCCTCTGATAAATGATGTGGTGTAACATTAAACTTCAAATGCAGTAAGAGGTCTGCAAATGTTCTCATCAATGTGGTTCGAGAGAAAATGTGACAACCAGTGAACAAATATGAATCTGTAACCTCTAGAACCTCTGCCTTTTAACTTTAATTTTCCATTTTGCATAACGGAATAACAAGGGATAACTTAATGTAACTTATCAGGTTCTGAAATTGTAAGACTTAAACAAGCTGGATAAATCAGATTATGTAATAGGTGAGTTAATAGGGAAGGAATTGTCAAAATGGTTGGGAATTTAAGTATTTGTTTCATAACCTATATGTTTATAATGTTATAGTAATAGCTAAGGGACCCATTTTGCTTGTGTGGGAATATATGAAAAGAGTATATATAAAATATTTACCTAATAGTTGTTTGCATATATCTATTGACATCTGTATTCCTCACTTGCATTAAGGCTCAGAGCCAGTGAATCAGGTTTTATACTTTTAATTATGTAAATCACTGAGACACAGCGTTTGTTTTTAACCAATCACAGGTTGAAACAGGGTTCATAAGTCAGGAAACGGGTGTACACAGTAGCTATGATTACGGCCTTGTGCCGAAACATGTTAGCATTTCACTTGCTGTAAATCTATGGATTCTTGTGTTCGGTACCTTCCAGTTGTTCTTTTAATCATTTTGGAATAAAATTGGATGTTTTAATTGCAACCGTCTCTGCAAGCTTTACTTTGAACTGTCTTTTCTTTAGGTGGGTCTGCAGAAGGGTTTGTCAATCCGTTCCCTGAAGGGTCAGATTTCTGCCTCTCTGTTCTGTTGCATAATCGTTTGGCCAAGTTACCAGATGTTCAGGCCCTGGTGAGAAGTAAGCCTGTGCTTTAATCCGGTTGTTCCTCCTTGGAGCCTTACCCTTGTTCTTCGGGTTATGCAGCAGGCTCAGTTGAGCCTATCATTCTTTTGATAAGAATTTGTTGTTTTGGAAAGTTTGTTTGTACTAGCTATTCTTCGGCTTGCAGAGTCTCAGAACTTTCCGTCCTACAGTGTGATCCTTTATCTTATTTTCTTTGCGGATAAGGTGGTCCTTCGTACCAAATTGGAATTTTTTTCCTAAGGTGGTTTCAAACCGCAATATCAATCGGGAAACTTGTTCCCTATTGGTGTTTTTAATCCTTCTTAGAAAGAACGTTGGTTCTCAACCTGGATGTGATTTGTGCGCTACTATGGAATTTTGACAATCTTCTGCCCTTTTTGTAGTATTTACTGGCAAACGTATGGGTCAGAAGGACATCATCTGCTCTTTCTTTTGATTGAGGGGTGTCATTTGGCTGGTCTATTAGTCAGCTGGACAGCATCCTCCTGAGAGGATTACAGCTCATTCCACTTGGGCTATTTCTTCTTCCTGGGCCCTTTTTATTCAAGGCTTCTATGGAGTAAATTTGCAAGGAGGGCCACTTGGTCCTCGTTACTTTCCTTTTCTAAATCTTTCAACTTCATTGTTTTTTGCCTCAGCTGAGGTTTTCTTTGGGAGATTGGTTATTCAAGCATTGGTGCCTTCAGTTTAAGTCTACCTGTCTTGTTTCTACCTCCCTTTCCATTCTGTGTCCTCTAGCTTGGGTATTGATTCCCACTAGTAATTAGAATGGATTTGGTGGACTCTCCATGCCATTGGAAAGAAAACAAAATGTATGCTTACCTGATAAATTATTTTCTTTCCTGGCATGGAGAGTCCACGACCCGCCTTTGTCTAAATTCAAGATGGATTATTATTGTTTTTCAAATCTTCAAGCACCTCTATACCCCTGGTATTCCTCTATCTTTCCATATTCCCTTGGCTGAATGACTGGGGATTGTGGCAAATGGGAGGGATACTTAACAACTTTGCTGTGGTGTTCTTTGCCTCCTCCTAGTGGCCAGGAGTTAAATTCCCACTAGTAATTAGAATGGATTTGTGGACTCTCCATGCCAGGTAAGCATACATTTTTGTTTTTAACCGTTACACTTTACTACAGGTTTCAGTTTGTGCTAATACTTCTAGCGCTATTTTATAACTTTACACTTTTATTATGAGCAATATTTATCATGGTTGGAATCTCTATTAAAATTATAGGGCGTATTAAAGGTATGTCTGCTGCACTAAACTTTCTCTGGTAAATCTGTTTTACTGTGGATTTGTAATATCAATTTGTGCGCTAATTTTAGCATGGTCCATTGATATTTTCAATTTTGGTCTAAATTACCATACTTTTAAAAGTTAATGAATGGAGAACATTAGTCTATATATCTATTTTATAAACAAGATAAGCATATTTCTTTCATATAGGTGGCAAGAGTCTACGAGCTTGTTACTGCTGGGATACACATTTTATACCAGGAGGCAAAGTTTCCCAAACCTTAAATGCCTATAATTACACCTCCCACCTCACTTGATTTCTTCAGTGAAAGGCGCTTCTGAGCATATTGAAGCCCAGTTCCTCTCTAAGTACAGTGTTTGTCTGAGGGATGTGAAGGGAGTATTACCTGATGTCACCATGTTTTCACCTATGGGAAATCTATTCATTAGGCTCTCTGTGAATTCGGTCGCAGGGATTCATCTGCTGCCTCCCTTCACAGATCAACATTATATTCCTTTACCATTACCTCTGCTGATATGTTTCAGTACAGGTGTGGCTGTCTGCTATATGTGGATGGGTGTCTTATATTAAGTATAATCAGTTTTTTTCTTTAAGACACTCAGCTATGGAAGGCACTTTATTTTTTCTTAAAGTTATAAATGTGTATAAATATATGTATTTGCCATGAGACCGTTTGTTTATTTCTCCTTAAGCGTCATAAATGCAGCATGAGTTTGTGAAACATTGCTTTTTAGTGTTTGACATCTTAGCTCAGCAGTTGTCTTCAGATCCTGAATTATCTAACATTATTCTTTTACTTCAACACGCTAATAATCGTTTTTGTTCCTTTTGACAGAATAGAGAACAGAAAACCGCTCCCTCTCCTAAAGCCTCTTGCTCTAATTGTAATAAATCCAAACCATATAAGAAACCAAATTCGGCCCCTAAGCCAGCATGAAGGTGCGACCCCCAATCCAGTTCTTCTGGTGTGGGGGGGAAGGCAGACTAAGTCTATTTCAATATTTTTGGGCAAACTGTCCAAAATCAGTGGATTTAGAACATAATTTCTCAGGAGTATTGAATTGGGTACAGAATAAGACCCCCCATGGGAAGATTCTTTCTCCCCCACCCATGTTCCAAAACGCCCAGTAAAGGCCCAAGCATTTCTGAAATGTGTTTCAGATCTAGAACTCTTGGGGTTAATTGTTCCAGTTCCTCTACAGGAACAGGGGTTGGGGTTTTATTCAAATCTTTTCATTGTCCCAAAGAAATAAAAAAAATTCAGACCAATTTTGGACTAACTTTCAAGATGGTGACTATAAGGACTATTCTGCCCTTTGTTCAGCAAAGTCACTGTATGTCCACAATAGACTTACAGGGTGCTTACCTTCACATCCCAATCCACCCAGATCATTATAAATTTCTGAGATTCTCTTTTCTAGACCAGCATTACCAATTTGTCGCTCTTCGGTTTGGCCTAGCATCAGCTCAGAGAATATTCTCAAAGGTTCTCGGTGTCCTCCTATCTGTAATCAGAGAGCAGGGTATTGCAGTGTTTCCTTATTTGGTCAATATCTTGATACTAGCTCAATCTTTTCATTTAGCAGAATCTCACACAAAACATCTATTGTCGTTTCTTCAAAGACATGGTTGGAGGATCAGTTTTCCAAAGAGTTTCTTGATTCCTCAGAGACGGATCACCTTTTTAGGTTCCCAGATAGATTCAGTGTCCTTGAAATTGGTTTCAGCTTGTCTAAACCTTCAGTCTCTATCATTCCCTTCAGTGGCTATGTGCATGGAAGTTTTAGGCCTCATGTTTGCAACATCGGACGCAATCCCCTTTGCTCATTTTCATATGAGACCTATACAGCTTTGCATGCTGCTCCAATGGTGCAGGGATTAAAGTCGGATATCACAACTGATATTATTAAATCCCAACACACAACTCTCGAACTTGGTGGTTAAACCAACCCATTATTATTCAAAGGGCCTCTTTTATTCGCCCTACCTGATCTGTAATCACCACAGATGCAAGTCTTACAGATTGGGGCACTGTCTGGAGGTCTCTGACAGCACAAGGAGTTTGGAATCCTCAAGAGGCGAGGTTACCAATCAGTATTTTTGAACTTTTTGCTCTCTTCAGAGCTCTTCAGGCTTGGGGGCCCATTTATCTTTGTGCCAGCGGACATGATCTGATATTGCGGACCATGTCTGCTGCACATCGATAAATGCAGACAGCGTACACTGTCGGCATTTATCATTGCACCAGCAGTTCTTGTGAACTGCTGGTGCAATGCCGCCCCCTGCAGATTCGCAGCCAGTTGGCTGCTAGCATCGGGTGTCAATCAACCCGATCATATTGATTTCCGGCGATGTCTGTCTGCCGACTCAGAGCTGGCGGACAGGTTATGGAGCAGCAGTCTTTAGACCGCTGCTTTATAACTTGTGTTACAGGCAAGCCTAAGGGGCTCGCTAAAAATACGGGCATCAAGTTCCATACAGAGCTTGATAAATTGGCCCTTTGGCCTCTATTGAAGAGGGAACCTTATATTCATTTTTAAACAGACAATATCACTACAGTGGCATATGTCAGTCATCAAGGTGGAACTCAGTACCCTAGCTATGAAATAATTATCTTGCATATTTTCTTGGGCGGAATCCAATTCCTGCCTAATCACGGCGATTCATATTCCAAGTGTAGATAATTGGGAAGCAGATTATCTTAGCTGACAATCTCTACATCCGGGGGAGTGGTCTCTCCACCCAGATATATTCTATCGGATTGTACAGATGGGGGGTGTCATGGATACCAGACCACCCCGGCTTCCCCCCACCCCATACTACTTGGCTATCTCCCTTTTACACCAGTTTTGGCCATTTCATGGCTTACTGGATCTCGCTGATTCTTGCTGTGTGTTGTTTTGCTGTGTTGTGAAGAGCTGATCTCTGACCAGGAAAAACCTTCTAGGCTGGATACCCCCCTAACCACTCTCCGGCTGGCTGGGATCCTGGAACTCTGTCAGCCGCATCAAGGCCAAACACCCGCTTGCTTTAAGCCTGGTCGCTCCAGCAGCCCTTTGCCCTAGAGCTCCGCTCTTTTGGGGATCAGTAGCCCCTAGGGAGAATAGAGGGGGGAGAATTACCGGAAGGAAGCTCCTTCAGGAACCAGGGGTTTTGGACATCCCTACCCCCATATCTTTACCGGGCAGTAACTCCGGTCCCCAGTAACGGATCACAACGCTTTTTGGACTGTGGCATGCTATGGCCGGCGTTTCAAACGACACCCTGGAGGTGCCGCCGCTCCCCAGGGATCACCCGAAACCACCAGCTCTGGGCCCTGGGACTCTGGGGGACTGTGGCTGCTATGGCCGGTGCCAGACTGTCTGGTGGGGCGGGAATGGCGGAAGATTTGGAAGGCAGATAAAACCCTTTGTGTATGTGTATATAAGGCGAGTGTTTTCAACAATAAAATCTTTATTTTTTGTTTCACCTGAATGTTAGTCTGTCTAGTTATTTGGGTGAGAATTGCTTTAATCAATAGGAAGGACCCTCTGGCAGAACTACCTAGTCAGGGTAGCCGGAGTCTGCCACAGAGTGGGATCCTGAATACTGGTGCTGTCTGGCATCAAGGTGGGCTACACGCTGATGTCACATGCCAGCTACATAACTGCAGTCGGCATGGAGAAAGCAGGACCCCTTTTAGCATCACATGGGGCTCTCCAGAGATCAATCTGATGGCCTCTTGTCTGAACAAGAAACTTCCCAGGTACCGTTCCAGTTCGAGGGGTCATACTATTGGGAATATCACTCCTGCCCTGCAGGAGGCGGCAAAGAGCACCACAGCAAAGCTGTTAAATAGCTCCTCCCTTCCCTCCCAACCCAGTCATTCTCTTTGCCTACGTTAGAGCTAGGAAGTGGTAAAGTTAGGTGTTAGTAAAAGATTCTTCAATCAAGAGTTTATTATTTTAAAAGTAGCACAAGATGTGCTTCTTTGTTCTAGGGTGTAGCCGTAGTCCATATCAGTCTCTTTAGTAGAGCAATGGGAACTTGTGGGACATAATTCTCACTGCGCCTCCCATATTCAGATGCTGCCCTTACCAAGAAAATCTGAGGGACATTACTCAGGACTTTCGTTTATATTACAGGTCCATGTGAGGGAGAGGACCTCTCAAACCTAGGAACTGCCTTGCTATCAGGCAGAAGATGAGGTAAGTGCTGACTTTATTTCTGGGGGTAGAGAAAAACTCAAAAAAAGGTTGGACACTTTCAGCTAGATTACGAGTTGTGCGTTAGGCTTAAAAAGCAGCGTTGGCCGGTCCTAACGCTGCTTTCTTTTGCAAGATGTACAGAGTCCACGGATTCATCCTTACTTGTGGGATATTATCCTTCCTAACAGGAAGTGGCAAAGAGAGCACCACAGCAGAGCTGTCTATATATCTCCCCCCTTAACTCCACCCCCCAGTCATTCTCTTTGCCGGCTCTAAGCAGGAAGGGTAAAGTGAAAGAGGTGTTAAACTGTTAGTTTTATTTTAATCTTTAATCAAGAGTTTGTTATTTTTAAATGGTACCGGTGTTGTACTATTTACTCTTAGGCAGGACATAGATGAAGATTTCTGCCTGGAGGATGATGATCTTAGCATTTGTAACTAAGGTCCACTGCTGTTCCCACAGAAAGCTGAGGAGTACAGGAAAACCTCAGTGTGAGGAACGGTTTCTTGCTATACAGCAATGAGGTATGTTCAGTCATTTTTTCTGCAGAGACTTTGATAACTACAGAAAGGCTGACAGTATCCCCATTAGGGGAAGGGTAAGCAGTAATCCTAGTCTTAGAAGGGGTATTACTAGCTTGCATATAGGGCTAATCCTATGGGCACTCAGTTTGTATGTTTTATTGGGAAGGTGCTAGGGTCCCTTCTGGCAGTCCTAAGGCCGCGGGACATAGCAGTGGCGCCTTATTTAGATGACATCCTAATTCAAGCGTCGACTTTACAACTAGCCAAGTCTCACACGGTCTTAGTGTTGGCCTTTCTAAGATCTCACCGGTGGAAGGTGAACGTAAAAAAGAGTTATCTTTCTCCTCTCACAAGAGTTTCATTTCTAGGGACTCTGATAGACTCGGTGGACATGAAAAATTTTCTGATGGAGTTCAGGAAATCAAAGATTTTGTCCACCTGCCGAGCCCTTAATTCCATTCCTCGGCCGTCAGTGGCTCAGTGTATGGAGGTAATCAGTCTAATGGTAGCGGCAATGCACATAGTCCCATTTGCTCGCTTGAATCTCAGACCACTGCAACTGTGCATGCTCAATCAGTGGAATGGGGATTATGCGGATTTATCTCCTCAGATAAATCTGGATCAAGAGACCAGAGACTCTCTTCTTTTGTGGTTGTCACAGGATCATCTGTCCCAGGGAATGTGTTTCCGCAGGCCAGAATGGGTTATAGTGACGACAGATGCCAGCCTACTGGGCTGGGGTGCAGTCTGGAATTCCCTGAAAGCACAGCAAATATTCTGGAATTAAGAGCGATATTCAATGCTCTTCAGGCGTGGCCTCAGCTGGCTTCGGCCTGATTAATCAGATTTCAGTCGGACAACATCACGACTGTAGCTTACATCAATCATCAGGGGGGAACAAGGAGTTCCTTGGCGATGATGGAAGTTTCCAGGATAATCAGATGGGCAGAGACTCACTCTTGCCATCTATCAGCGATCTATATCCCAGGGGTAGAGAACTGGGAAGCGGATTTTCTAAGTCGTCAGACTTTTCATCCGGGGGAGTGGGAGCTCCATCCGGAGGTGTTTGCTCAACTGGTACGGCTCTGGGGCACTCCAGAATTGGATCTGATGGCGTCTCGTCAGAACGCCAAACTTCCTTGTTACGGATCCAGGTCCAGGGATCCTCAGGCAGTACTGATAGATGCTCTAGTGGTACCCTGGTCGTTTACCTGGCTTATGTGTTTCCACCTTTCCCTCTCCTTCCGCGGCTAATAGCCAGAATCAAATAGGAGAGAGCTTCAGTGATTTTGATAGCGCCTGCGGGGCCACGCTGGACTTGGTATGCAGACCTGGTGGACATGTCATCTCTGCCATTGCGACAGGACCTTCTGATTCAAGGTCCGTTCAAGCATCCAAATCTAATTTCGCTGCAACTGACTACATGGGGATTGAAAGCTTGATTTTATCAAGTCGGTCATAAATACCTTGATTCAGGCTCGGAAGCCTGTCACCAGGAAAATCTATCATAAGATATGGCGTAAATATCTTTTTTGGTGTGAATCCAAGGGCTACTCATGGAGTAAGATCAGGATTCTTAGGATGTTGTCCTGTCTTCAAGAAGGCTTGGAGAAAGGAGTGTCAGCTAGTTCCTTAAAAGGACAGATATCTGCTTTGTCTATTCTATTGCACAAGCGTCTGGCAGATGTCCCAGACGTTCAGGCTTTAGTTAGAATCAAGCCTGTGTTTAAACCTGTTGCTCCGCCATGGAGTCTCAATTTAGTTCTTAATGTTCTTCAGGGGGTTCCGTTTGAACCCATGCATTCCATAGATATTAAGCTTCTATCTTGGAAAGTTCTGTTTCTAGTTGCCATCTCTTCAGCTCGAAGGGTTTCTGAATTATCTGCATTACAATGTGACTTGCCTTATCTTGTTTTTCATGCTGATAAGGTGGTTTTGCGTACCAAACTTGGGTTCCTCCCTAAGGTGGTTACTAACAGGAATATCAATCAGGAGATTGTGTTCCTTCTCTGTGTCCTAATCCTTCTTCTAAGAAGGAGCGTTTATTGCACAACTTGGACGTGTTTCTTGCTTTGAAGTTCTTTTTGCAGGCAACCAAAGATTTTCGTCAATCATCTTCTTTGTTTGTTGTCTATTCTGGAAAACGTAGGGGTCAAAAGGCTACGGCTACCTCTCTTTCCTTTTGGCTGAAATGCATCATCCGTTTGGCTTATGAGACTGCTGGACAGCAGCCTCCTGAAAGAATTACAGCTCATTCCACTAGAGCGGTGGCTTCCACATGGGCTTTTAAAAATGATGCTTCTGTTGAACAAATTTGCAAGGCTGCGACTTGGTCTTCGCTTCATTCTTTTTCCAAATTTGATACTTTTGCTTCTTCGGAGGCTATTTTTAGGAGAACGGTTTTGCAAGCAGCGGTGCCTTCCGTTTCGGTTCCTGTCTTGTCCCTCCCTTCATCCATGTCCTAAAGCTTTGGTATTGGTATCCCACAAGTAAGGATGAATCCGTGGACACGGTACATCTTGCAAAAGAAAACAAAATTTATGCTTACCTGATAAATTTCTTTCTTTTGCGATGTACCGAGTCCACGGCCCGCCCTGTCTATTCAAGACAGATAGTATTTTTTATTGGAAAACTTCAGTCACCTCTGCACCTTATAATTTCTCCTTTTTCCTTCCTTGGCCTTGGGTCGAATGACAGGGGGGTGGAGTTAAGGGGGGAGCTATATAGACAGCTCTGCTGTGGTGCTCTCTTTGCCACTTCCTGTTAGGAAGGATAATATCCCACAAGTAAGGATGAATCCGTGGACTCGGTACATCGCAAAAGAAAGAAATTTATCAGGTAAGCATAAATTTTGTTTTTTTAACGCCCGATGGTATTACGAGTCTTGCAGGTAAAGGTGTACTGCTCACTTTTTTGGCCAGACTTGGAAATACCGCAAATCCACTTACGTAAATTGTGTATCCTCTTTCTCCAACATAGGTGTGTCCGGTCCACGGCGTCATCCTTACTTGTGGGATATTCTCTTCCCCAACAGGAAATGGCAAAGAGCCCAGCAAAGCTGGTGACATGATCCCTCCTAGGCTCCGCCTTCCCCAGTCATTCTCTTTGCTGTTGTACAGGCAACATCTCCACGGAGATGGCTTAGAGTTTTTTTGGTGTTTAAATGTAGTTTTTATTCTTCAATCAAGAGTTTGTTATTTTAAAATAGTGCTGGTATGTACTATTTACTCTGAAACAGAAAAGAGATGAAGATTTCTGTTAGTAAGAGGAAAATGATTTTAGCAACCGTTACTAAAATCGATGGCTGTTTCCACACAGGACTGTTGAGAGGAATTAACTTCAGTTGGGGGAAACAGTGAGCAGACTTTTGCTGCTTGAGGTATGACACATTTCTAACAAGACTATGTAATGCTGGAAGCTGTCATTTTCCCTATGGGATCCGGTAAGCCATTTTTATTACATAAGAATAAAGGGCTTCACAAGGGCTTTTCAGACTGGTAGACATTTTCTGAGCTAAAACGATTGATATATAAGCATTTTTAATACTTCATAGCTTTGAGGAATTATTTTATTCTTGGGAATTATGTAAAATAACCGGCAGGCACTGTATTGGACACCTTTTTCTCTAGGGGCTTTCCCTGATCATAGGCAGAGCCTCATTTTCGCGCCTCTATTGCGCAGTTGTTTTTGGCAAGCATGACATGCAGATGCATGTGTGAGGAGCTCTGATACATAGAAAAAGCTTTCTGAAGGCGTCATTTGGTATCGTATTCCCCTTTGGGCTTGGTTGGGTCTCAGCAAAGCAGATACCAGGGACTGTATAGGGGTTAAATATAAAAACGGCTCCGGTTCCGTTATTTTAAGAGTTAAAGCTTTCAAATTTGGTGTGCAATACTTTTAAGGCTTTAAGACACTGTGGTGAAATTTTGGTGTATTTTGAACAATTCCTTCATACTTTTTCACATTTACAGTAATAAAGTGTGTTCAGTTTAAATTTAAAGTGACAGTAACGGTTTATTTTAAAACGTTTTTTGTACTTTGTTATCAAGTTTATGCCTGTTTAACATGTCTGAACTATCAGATAGACTGTGTTCTGTATGTGGGGAAGCCAAGGTTCCTTCTCATTTAAATAGATGTGATTTATGTGACACAAAATTTAGAGAAAATGATGCCCAAGATGATTCCTCAAGTGAGGGGAGTAAGCATGGTACTGCATCATCCCCTCCTTCGTCTACACCAGTCTTGCCCACACAGGAGGCCCCTAGTACATCTAGTGCGCCAATACTCCTTACTATGCAACAATTAACGGCTGTAATGGATAATTCTATCAAAAACATTTTAGCCAAAATGCCCACTTATCAGCGAAAGCGCGACTGCTCTGTTTTAGAAAATACTGAAGAGCATGAGGACGCTGATGATATTGGTTCTGAAGTGCCCCTACACCAGTCTGAGGGGGCCAGGGAGGTTTTGTCTGAGGGAGAAATTTCAGATTCAGGGAAAATTTCTCAACAAGCTGAACCTGATGTGATTACATTCAAATTTAAATTGGAACATCTCCGCGCTCTGCTTAAGGAGGTGTTATCTACTCTGGATGATTGTGAGAATTTGGTCATTCCAGAGAAATTATGTAAGATGGACAAGTTCCTAGAGGTCCCGGGGCCCCCCGAAGCTTTTCCTATACCCAAGCGGGTGGCGGACATTGTAAACAAAGAATGGGAAAGGCCCGGCATACCTTTCGTCCCTCCCCCTATATTTAAGAAATTGTTTCCTATGGTCGACCCCAGAAAGGACTTATGGCAGACAGTCCCCAAGGTTGAGGGGGCGGTTTCTACTCTAAACAAACGCACCACTATACCCATAGAAGATAGTTGTGCTTTCAAAGATCCTATGGATAAAAAATTAGAGGGTTTGCTTAAAAAGATGTTTGTTCAGCAAGGTTACCTTCTACAACCAATTTCATGCATTGTTCCTGTCACTACAGCAGCGTGTTTCTGGTTCGATGAACTAGAAAAGGCGCTCAATAAAGATTCTTCTTATGAGGAGATTTTGGACAGAATTCATGCTCTCAAATTGGCTAACTCTTTCACCTTAGACGCCACTTTGCAATTGGCTAGATTAGCGGCGAAAAATTCTGGGTTTGCTATTGTGGCGCGCAGAGCGCTTTGGCTAAAATCTTGGTCAGCGGATGCGTCTTCCAAGAACAAATTGCTTAACATTCCTTTCAAGGGGAAAACGCTGTTTGGCCCTGACTTGAAAGAGATTATTTCTGATATCACTGGGGGCAAGGGCCACGCCCTTCCTCAGGATAGGTCTTTCAAGGCCAAAAATAAACCAAATTTTCGTCCCTTTCGCAGAAACGGACCAGCCCCAAGTGCTACGTCCTCTAAGCAAGAGGGTAATACTTCTCAAGCCAAGCCAGCCTGGAGGCCAATGCAAGGCTGGAACAAAGGTAAGCAGGCCAAGAAACCTGCCACTGCTACCAAGACAGCATGAGATGTTGGCCCCCGATCCAGGACCGGATCTGGTGGGGGGCAGACTCTCTCTCTTCGCTTGGGCAAGAGATGTTCTGGATCCTTGGGCGCTGGAAATAGTCTCCCAAGGTTATCTTCTGGAATTCAAGGGGCTTCCCCCAAGGGGGAGGTTCCACAGATCTCAATTGTCTTCAGACCACATAAAAAAACAGGCATTCTTACATTGTGTAGAAGACCTGTTAAAAATGGGAGTGATTCATCCTGTTCCATTAGGAGAACAAGGGATGGGGTTCTACTCCAATCTGTTCATAGTTCCCAAAAAAGAGGGAACATTCAGACCAATCTTAGATCTCAAGATCCTAAACAAGTTTCTCAAGGTTCCATCGTTCAAAATGGAAACCATTCGAACAATTCTTCCTTCCATCCAGGAAGGTCAATTCATGACCACGGTGGATTTAAAGGATGCGTATCTACATATTCCTATCCACAAGGAACATCATCGGTTCCTAAGGTTCGCCTTTCTGGACAAGCATTACCAGTTTGTGGCACTTCCGTTCGGATTAGCCACTGCTCCAAGAATTTTCACAAAGGTACTGGGGTCCCTTCTAGCGGTGCTAAGACCAAGGGGCATTGCAGTAGTACCTTACTTGGACGACATTCTGATTCAAGCGTCGTCCCTTCCACAAGCAAAGGCTCACACGGACATTGTCCTGGCCTTTCTCAGATCTCACGGGTGGAAAGTGAACGTAGAAAAAAGTTCTCTATCTCCGTCAACAAGAGTTCCCTTCTTGGGAACAATAATAGACTCCTTAGAAATGAGGATTTTTCTGACAGAGGCCAGAAAATCAAAACTTCTAAACTCTTGTCAAGTACTTCATTCTGTTCCTCTTCCTTCCATAGCGCAGTGCATGGAAGTAATAGGTTTGATGGTCGCGGCAATGGACATAGTTCCTTTTGCGCGAATTCATCTGAGACCATTACAACTGTGCATGCTCAGTCAGTGGAATGGGGATTATACAGACTTGTCTCCGACGATACAAGTAGATCAGAGGACCAGAGATTCACTCCGTTGGTGGCTGTCCCTGGACAACCTGTCACAGGGGATGAGCTTCCGCAGACCAGAGTGGGTCATTGTCACGACCGACGCCAGTCTGGTGGGCTGGGGCGCGGTCTGGGGACTCCTGAAAGCTCAGGGTCTTTGGTCTCGGGAAGAATCTCTTCTCCCGATAAATATTCTGGAACTGAGAGCGATATTCAATGCTCTCAAGGGTTGGCCTCAGCTAGCAAAGGCCAAATTCATAAGGTTTCAATCGGACAACATGACGACTGTTGCGTACATCAACCATCAGGGGGGAACAAGGAGTTCCCTGGCGATGGAAGAAGTGACCAAAATCATTCAATGGGCGGAGACTCACTCCTGCCACTTGTCTGCAATCCACATCCCAGGAGTGGAAAATTGGGAAGCGGATTTTCTGAGTCGTCAGACATTTCATCCGGGGGAGTGGGAACTCCATCCGGAAATCTTTGCCCAAATTACTCAGTTGTGGGGCATTCCAGACATGGATCTGATGGCCTCTCGTCAGAACTTCAAGGTTCCTTGCTACGGGTCCAGATCCAGGGATCCCAAGGCGACTCTAGTAGATGCACTAGTAGCACCTTGGACCTTCAAACTAGCTTATGTATTCCCACCGTTTCCTCTCATCCCCAGGCTGGTAGCCAGGATCAATCAGGAGAGGGCATCGGTGATCTTGATAGCTCCTGCGTGGCCACGCAGGACTTGGTATGCAGACCTGGTGAATATGTCATCGGCTCCACCATGGAAGCTACCTTTGAGACGGGACCTTCTTGTTCAAGGTCCGTTCGAACATCCGAATCTGGTCTCACTCCAACTGACTGCTTGGAGATTGAACGCTTGATCTTATCAAAGCGAGGGTTCTCAGATTCTGTCATTGATACTCTTGTTCAGACCAAAAAGCCTGTAACTAGAAAAATCTACCATAAAATATGGAAAAAATATATCTGTTGGTGTGAATCTAAAGGATTCCCTTGGGACAAGATAAATATTCCTAAGATTCTATCCTTTCTTCAAGAAGGTTTGGAGAAAGGATTATCTGCAAGTTCTTTGAAGGGACAGATTTCTGCTTTGTCTGTGTTACTTCACAAAAAGCTGGCAGCTGTGCCAAATGTTCAAGCCTTTGTTCAGGCTCTGGTTAGAATCAAGCCTGTTTACAAACCTTTGACTCCTCCTTGGAGTCTCAATTTAGTTCTTTCAGTTCTTCAGGGGGTTCCGTTTGAACCCTTACATTCCGTTGATATTAAGTTATTATCTTGGAAAGTTTTGTTTTTGGTTGCAATTTCTTCTGCTAGAAGAGTTGCAGAGTTATCTGCTCTGCAGTGTTCTCCTCCTTATCTGGTGTTCCATGCAGATAAGGTGGTTTTGCGTACTAAACCTGGTTTTCTTCCGAAAGTTGTTTCTAACAAAAACATTAAGCAGGAGATAGTCGTGCCTTCTTTGTGTCCGAATCCAGTTTCAAAGAAGGAACGTTTGTTGCACAATTTGGATGTAGTTCGTGCTCTAAAATTCTATTTAGATGCTACAAAGGATTTTAGACAAACATCTTCCTTGTTTGTTGTTTATTCTGGTAAAAGGAGAGGTCAAAAAGCAACTTCTACCTCTCTCTCTTTTTGGCTTAAAAGCATCATCAGATTGGCTTACGAGACTGCCGGACGGCAGCCTCCTGAAAGAAACGCAGCTCATTCCACTAGGGCCGTGGCTTCCACATGGGCCTTCAAGAACGAGGCTTCTGTTGATCAGATATGTAAGGCAGCGACTTGGTCTTCACTGCACACTTTTACTAAATTTTACAAATTTGATACTTTTGCTTCTTCTGAGGCTATTTTTGGGAGAAAGGTTTTGCAAGCCGTGGTGCCTTCCATCTAGGTGACCTGATTTGCTCCCTCCCTTCATCCGTGTCCTAAAGCTTTGGTATTGGTTCCCACAAGTAAGGATGACGCCGTGGACCGGACACACCTATGTTGGAGAAAACAGAATTTATGTTTACCTGATAAATTACTTTCTCCAACGGTGTGTCCGGTCCACGGCCCGCCCTGGTTTTTTAATCAGGTCTGATAATTTATTTTCTTTAACTACAGTCACCACGGTATCATATGATTTCTCCTATGCAAATATTCCTCCTTTACGTCGGTCGAATGACTGGGGAAGGCGGAGCCTAGGAGGGATCATGTGACCAGCTTTGCTGGGCTCTTTGCCATTTCCTGTTGGGGAAGAGAATATCCCACAAGTAAGGATGACGCCGTGGACCGGACACACCGTTGGAGAAAGTAATTTATCAGGTAAACATAAATTCTGTTTTTTTTTTTTCTTCAATGGGACTTGCATAGCGCCGGTATTAAGAGTCTGACAAAAAGTGAGCTGTAGACCCTCTCCTGTCCAGACTGGTACCGCATTTTAAAGTCAGTAGTTAAAGGGACAATCTAGGCCAAAATAAACTTTCATGATTCAGATAGAGCATGTAATTTTAAACAATTTTCCAATTTACTTTTATCACCAATTTTGCTTTGTTCTCTTGGTATTCTTAGTTGAAAGCTTCACCTAGGAGGTTCATATGCTAATTTCTTAGACCTTGAAGCCCACCTCTTTCAGATTGCATTTTAACAGTTTTTCACCACTAGAGGGTGTTAGTTCACGTACAGTATTTCATATAGTTAACACTGCTCGTGCACGAGAAGTTATCTGGGAGCAGGCACTGATTGTCTAAACTGCAAGTCTGTCAAAAGAACTGAAAAAAGGGGCAGTTTGCAGAGGCTTAGATACAAGATAATCATAGAGGTTAAAAGTATATTAATATAACTGTGTTGGTTATGCAAAACTGGGAAATGGGTAATAAAGGGATTATCTATCTTTTAAAACGATAATCATTCTGGTGTAGACTGTCCCTTTAAGAGTTTTACATTACAAAGCCGTAACCTAAAACTCTAAACTAAAGTGCTAAAAAGTACACTAACACCCATAAACTACCTATTAACCCCTAAACCGAGGCCCTCCCGCATCGCAAACACTAAAATAAATTTTTTAACCCCTAATCGCCGCCACTATAATAAATATATTAACCCCTAAACCGCCGCACTCCCACCTCGCAAACATTAGTTCAATATTATTAAGCCCTAATCTGCTGTCCCTAACATCGCCGACACCTACATTATATTTATTAACCCCTAATCTGCCGACCCCAGCGTCGCCGCCACTATATTAAAGTTATTAACCCCTAAATCTAAGTCTAACCCTAACCCCCCCTAACTTAAATATAATTTAAATAAATCTAAATAAAATTCCTATCATTAACTAAATTATTCCTATTTAAAACTAAATACTTACCTGTAAAATAAACTCTAAGCTAGCTACAATATAACTAATAGTTACATTGTAGCTAGCTTAGGTTTGACTTTTATTTTACAGGCAAGTTTGTATTTATTTTAACTAGGTACAGTAGTTACTAAATAGTTATTAACTATTTAATAAACTACCTAGCTAAAATAAAGACACATTTACCTGTAAAATAAACCCTAAGCTAGCTACAATATAACTAATAGTTACATTGCATCTAGCTTAGGGTTTATTTTTATTTTACAGGCAAGTTTGTGTTTATTTTAACTAGGTACAATAGTTACTAAATAGTTATTAACTATTTAATAAATAACTAGTGTTAGGCATTGTTTTCAGGAAGGGGGTGTCAGTTCAGAACTGGGCACACCGTACCAACTGGAAATGAATACATTATTTGTTTAGGACATCCATGAGAATAGATTTCAGACCACGCAACTATGATTCCAAAAGCTATTCTGTTTATTGCAAGTTGAAAGGCACGTCTTATAGCCAACAGTTACAGCATATAGGGTTAACAAGTGACGTATTCATAATTACATCATCTTGCATAGTATTTCTGCAAGAACAAAGAAACTCATTTAAAATATAATTGGAAGAAAAGAAGTGTTAGAGAGTCATTTCTTCAGAAATACCTAACTTCAGATAACAGTAAATCTGGGCCTCATAGCCCAGCACAAATCAAGGCTGTTTGACATCTTGTAGCGATAACAATGCATCCAAGCACATCGTCAGGGTCATTTTCAGGGCTATTCTAGCTATGCAAGTCTCCCTAACATCAGAATATTTCTCACTACATAATAAACCACTATAATAAAAGGTTGTTGAGACAAGATGGATGCCAAAGACAAAATGGCAGCCAAGAACAAGATGGCGCTGGTCATGCTAACAATAATTCCTAACATACCACCCTTTTATTCTAACAGAATAACATAAAAATAGACAGGCGCAGAAAATTAGTAAAGCCTTTAACAACAGTATAAGCTTAATACTATGGTAACAGGACTCTATGTGAGAATACTAGAGCAAAATATTCACATGTCGTGGTATAATTTTATAGGCTAATAGGGCACAATTTGTCACTGCACATAGGTGCGGCCTCTCCAATACTTTCCGTCTACCTTCCAGCATCCCCAAAACTATCGGTCTATCTGCACAAAGACCCAACCAGCCCCCCATCTACCCCCAAACAACGCTGCATCTTTTATTTCTCCTCCTGCATAGCTAGCACCCCCCCAATATGTCCAATAGTTCTTTGCTCTGTACACTCTCCACAGTGAAGCATGACATGGGAACAGCACAAATGTCTCTAGGTGGCCTCTGATCACTTTAAGAACAGTCTTTGTCCTCTTAGAGCGCTCCACCTTCCTCAGACACTTTGCTTTAATACAGTTCATTTGCAGTAGGGCTGCTTATCCAGTGTTCTTTCGCAGGAAGATGCTGGAAATCTGATGGTTTGTTCATGGGGTAGACAAGGTAGCCTGTGGATCCCCATAGCAAGCAGACACTCGTGTCAGAAGGAGTCTGAGAAGGAAACAAAAACAGCACAAGATGAGTACACACCCCAATACAATCACAACTATGTCCAAATAAAACTTCTTTTATCTTTTTTTTTAAGCATCACAATTCCTTTAGCTTATCTTGTCCTATGTCATTTAAAACCAAAAAAAAATACATTGTTTATGTATAATACAAACTAAATACATTAATACTTTTACAGAGAATAATTCACAGCTTCTCTATACAATTTAAATAATGCTTCATGAATACTAAGCAAGTGAAAACTGCTAGACTTCATCAAGAGGCTGAATGGCTATGCTAAAACTTATGGTAGGCCTGCCCTGTAGCAAAAAGGAAAAAAAATAAAACGGGCAATAAAAATATTTTCTAAAAAAAATGAATCTCTTTACACGGTTACTTGGAACTACTAATAATAAAAGAACCTAGTGTTGCTTTATTCTGCACAGCTACTATCTATAATGTTTATAATTCTCCAACTATGATCCTAATCGTCAACAATCTCATCTGATATAAACACTACTAGTTTACTAATTATTTTGTGCAACCTAAATTCTCTCACACTCCTGTATGAGTAAAGAATACAATCATAACATTATTTAAAATTACAAAATCTTTTAGAGGTAAACACATCTTTCTGGTAAGATAAATCCTTTCTTTGACAAACATCTGGAATTACCAAATTCAAATTTCAGATACCATACCAATTAATAAAACTCCCTAAATAAATATTTCTCTGTATAATTAATATAAACTTCTAGCTGAGACATGTCCTCATTGCATTCTATAGGGTGAAGGGTCTAAAATATTCTGATATATTGCAGCATTTTCTTTAAACTATAAAGCTGCAAACATATTTTTTATACTCAGTGGGCCATTCAATAGGTTACAATACTGCAAGGTTTAGAGTGACGCTTATCTAAAGGGTTACTTTGTTTAAGTACATAAACTACAATGTGCACTAATACCAATAAGGCATGCTTTTTTTGTAGACAAAACTATATGACTTCTTCTAACTAATATGATCAACAGAAAATAACGCCAATACAAGAGCATACAAAACAAGAAATATAAGTAAACGAGTTAGAACAATACTCCCCTAATTTAATTGGTTGACCCTGTAACAGCATAACAGGTCCTCAATATCAACCGGCAAGGCGCAGTCCAGAGAAGGATAGTCTTTATGTTCTGACGAGACACATCAGAGGAAACAGTCATGGATTACCCAGAGTCCAGTTCTGGGGCTGGTACCATCATGCAAAGCAAATAATGGATCCGAAGATAGTTCAGCACCTTTTACTGCAGTATGGTGGTTAAAACAAGCTTGACAAAAGGTCTTTTATCTTCATTTTTTCTCTCTTTAAAAGGTTTACTTGCATTCAATCTTCAATCTTTTGAAGAGTGCACTTATGGAATTTTATCTGTACAGATTTTACCTAAATATGGAAAACTCAAAAATAATTCAGTTATTGTCTTTAATCTCTGGATACAGCTGCATGATATCAGCCTGCAAATACAAATATTGTGTTAAGAACAAAATAGCAAAATAAAAACATTTTAGGTTCACTTTTTTTACTTAAAATAATAATCACCCATCTCACATAAAGATACTCATCAATACTTATCAAGATTTCCCCCTTGTTTGCAAGAAACATCCCATGTGGCACGCAAACACAATATAACAATAAACTAAAAGACAAATCATGCACTCCACTCATGCATGCAAAATACTATTCTCAATAGCAAGCAAAATCAAATACACCTTACTACTCAATATGCCATTCATACAGCACGCTTCCACACGCAGTCACAAAAGAGAAAAACATAACACTCTCTTAGAAAACAGTTAAAACCACTTGTCCATTCCACAAAACAAAACATTAACAGCCGACACAAACTTTAAACAACCACAATAAACCTGAAATTCAACACATATACTGACATTCACTGAAACACAGCACTCTCAAAACACTACAAATAATTAAAATCCTAAAAGAACCATCTATACCCTGGTTTGCAAATTCTACTATGCACAATACTTTAAGATCATACTAATGATGCAATCACTGCAGATGCTCAATAAACTCCAGTTGCATATTTACAAATAAAATTCCGAACCATAAATTTACAAAGGAACACACAAACACCTAAGTATCCTATTTTGGGAAAGATTAGATAACAATGGTACAGCCACTGTTCTATATAGATCTTGCTCGCATCCACCATGCAAATCCACTGTTAAATAAATCAGGTGTGGCACAAATAATTTGTGAAATGCTCTAGAATCCAGTCTATACTTTTACATAACCAAAATTTTAATAACAACACAATTATTTGATTTAACTTTGTTTATAATTTGATATTCACCATTCTGCAGCTCTCTAGCCAAATGTAACAAATGTATATAACAAACAAATAAGCTTTCTACTAAAGAATAATAATAAAATTTCCCCTTTAAATTGTTCCCAATGATCCATTGGCCTTACTTATAATAAAAATGTATACTGACGTTCATTAAATAGCCTAAGCAGGCATAACCAGCATAAAAACACGCTCACAGTGGGGTGCAGGCTAGTTAAAGGGACATTTTACCCAAATTAAAAATTATCAATTGAAACTGCTGACACAGTTAAATATACTAGTGTTAGGCTTACAGTAAACCTCATTGTCTTCTTTGTAAATATTTCCTTAAAATCTCAGATTTTATATCAGTTTGCCTGTATCCCTTTAAATATTTTCTCCCCCCTTTTTTTTTCTTTTTCTTCTCCGCTAGTCTTACAGATCGCAACACCAAGATTGTAGACAACTTATTAGTTCAGCTTGCATTACAGAGAGAATTAAGTTACACTGAGTAAATATCTGCTATATAAACGGCATATTTAAAAAAGAATAATACAAAGAAAGGTCTCAAAAAATATATTTTGCAAACTGCTAATACAGTGCTATTGCTGCTCATGAACTCCTTTCACATGAGTGAACTGGTCCTTTAAATAATAAAATGACAATTTTTCCATTGCTCTGTCTAAGCCCTAAGCTTCAGTTTTACAGACAAATATAACACAATAAAATATACTTTTTAGCTGAAATTCAACCCATTGCAATAACTGTGTCTTGAAAGCATGAAACTAGCTACTTAATATACACAAACAAACTCATAAATACTATTCAGCTTGTATAACAAGCCATTGACAATACCTTGAAGTGATGGTAAAGTTACAGTAATGTCGATACGGTATAGCATTATGTGTCTAAAATAAATATAAGTTTAATTCATCAATTTTTTAATATTGCAGTATTAATTTCTAACCTGTATAAATCAATTTTTGGACTTGCACAAATTCAACCTGTTTTTTTTTCTTTTTTCTTCCTCCTTGGGTCACATTTTTATATACACCAATTGAAATGTTGGCCATTAGGCGGCCGTCACTCTACGTCATCCGCCCCAGTAATAATAACCGCATGAGCTATAACATTTTTCAGAAGATGGGAACCCCCTTGCGTTTCGCGCATGTGTCCTCTTAACATGTAGGAAGCCCATATAACTTCTTAGGCCGATTGAACGCAGCATCGGCAAGCAGCGCATGCCATTCTAACTGCGATTCGTGAACGCGCTTTTCTGTGACGTTGAGATTGGGTGGGATCGCTGAAGACGTCAGTGCTTGCAGAAAAAGGAAGTAGGACTTGGGAGGAGTCGGGGAGCCGTACGGTAGGGAATTTGTAATATATGTTTTGGTGCCAAATCTAGCAGTGATGTCAAAAAGAAGTTAGCGACTTCATTAAATGTAATTTTGATAAATGCTAGGTTGGTTCATTATAGGATAAGTTTACCATCACTTTAATATCAAAACTATGTTACAGTGTACTGTCCCTTTAAGGACTAACCATTTATCACGTAAATTACATATGCATACCCTAACCATGATTTAGGCGGCTTGTATTATTTACCACACAAATTCTACTGCTTTACTGTATCATGACCTGCATATTAATTTACTCACAACAGAAAGGACCCAAATACTTTTAGATAAATGTAATGATATACAGCCTATAACCATATTTTATCTTTTCCACTAACGCCGTGCACAGATCTTGCAAATACAATGTTAATCTTTTTCATTTACCCGAACATGACCAAAGGTCCTCAATCATCCGCACATTCACAAATCCCTTAATTAGTTCCCTTTGCAAAAACAATATATTTATATGCCGCAACAGGTGGATTTTTTTTTTTTTTTTTTTTTTTGCATACAACAATTATCACTTAAAACTAAAACTGCTATTAATAACACACATACTTAAAACATGCTGTTGACTTTAAAATACAGTTATAAAAATAACACTACAAAATACCTCCTTACAACGTCTGATTTCTTAGCTAAGAAACAGAAAGACAAATGCAGCAAGGTCATTTGTACAGCGATACACACACACACAAGCTCATCTCATCTTGCATACCAGAAATTCACTCCCTTTTTCCTTCCTTTCCTTCTCAGGAAAACATATATTTCATAACATACCAAAGACATATAAAAATACAATAAGATTAACTTTCCACCAAATTTAAAATGTATTTGAAAGTGTCGAATTTGCAGAGAATGGCCATTTCCCCACAAATTGAGAAAAACACATTTCAAACAGGATAAAAACATCCTCTGTTCTTTTTTTTAATTTTGTTATTTTTGATCTAAGCAACTCTTTTATACGTAATACCAGACACATCACACATGACACATCAAAATATACAAAATTTCCTTTTCATTACTGGAAACAAAGGGAGAAATAGTTTTACAAACGGAGCTGCTGTAACAGTTTTTTTTTTTTTTTGTTCTCTGACTATGTGATCTGTGTGTGCGCTCAGTGGCCCCCCTTCCTTGCCCTCAACATTCTTTAACACAGAGTTTTCTCTTTGAATCTACTGACAGGTTTTTTTTTATGATCCCCCTCCCTTTCTCGAGTGGATGTCTCTGGCTGAAATGTTTCTGTCTTTAACAGAAACTGTTAACCCTTTTGTAGACATTTAAATATGTAATCTTCTCTGTGCATTATTATTCTATGAGCAGACCCCATTTCCACAACACAATAATAGCAGCAATGATAAAATGCACAGCCACTTAATATTTTCTAAGCACAGCACAATTTTATAGCAATAAAAGCAAGCAAGCAAACAAATAGTATTTTTATTTACAGTGATAGGTAACAAAAAGTCTACTATAGGAATGGATATGGACAACTTCAAAACAAGTGGGACTCAAACCCACTTATCACAAAGCGATGCCAGCTTGCCCGGGGATATAAGACCCTCACGTCAAGTGCATGCCAACTTTTATCTTGCGCGCTTCACAGGACTGCAATACCTGTCTTAAACTAGAACAGGACTATTAACCTGTCTAGAGGGATTTATCACAAGTGCCGACAGGACTCAAACCTTCGCACAAACCCTGCTTCTTTCTTTACTGTAGGAATCCCTTTTAACCCTTTATCATATATTACCAACACCTATTACAAAAAATAAAACCAACTAAATTTAGGTTCAGATTCACAGAGGGAAAGTAGAGTAAAAGTAGAGTAAAAAATCTACTTACCCCGTGTAAATCCCACGAGCTGACTCCAGAAACTGTTAGGCGTTGTTTTCAGGAGGGGGGTGTCAGTTCAGAACTGGGCATCGGGCACACCATACCAACTGGAAATTAATACATTATTTTTTCAGGACATCCATGAGAATAGATTTCAGACCACGCAGCTATGATTCCAAAAGCTATTCTGTTTATTGCAAGTTGAAAGGCACGTCTTATAGCCAACAGTTACAGCATATAGGGTTAACAAGTGACGTATTCATAATTACATCATCTTACATAGTATTTCTGCAAGAACAAAGAAACTCATTTAAAATGTAATTGGAAGAAAAGGAGTGTTAGGGAGTCATATCTACAGAAATACCTAACTTCAGATAACAGTAAATCTGGGCCTCATAGCCCAGCACAAATCAAGGCCGTTTGACATCTTGTAGAGATAACAATGCATCCAAACACATTGTCAGAGTCATTCTCTGGGCTATTCTAGCTATGCAAGTCTCCCTAACATCGGCATATTTCTCACTACATAATAAACCACTTTAATAAAAGCTTATTGAGACAAGATTGATGCCAAAGACAAAATGGCAGCCAAGAACAAGATGTTGCTGGTCATGCCAACAATAATTCATAACACCTAGCTAAAATAAATACAAATTTACCTGTAAAATAAAACCTAACCTAAGTTACAATAACACCTAACACTACACTATAATTAAATTAATTCCCTAAATTAAATACAATTAAATAAAATTATCTAAAGTACAAAAAAACAAACACTAAATTACAGAAAATAATAAACAAATTACAAGATTTTTAAACTAATTACACCTAATCTAATCCCCCTAACAAAATAAAAACGCCCCCCCAAAATATAAAAAAGCCATACCCTACACTAAATTACAAATAGCCTTTAAAAGGGCCTTTTGCGGGGCATTGCCCCAAAGTAATCAACTCTGTTACCTGTAAAAAAAATTACAAATCCCCCCCCCCATCATTAAAACCCACCACCCACTCAACCAACCCTACTCTAAAACCCACCCAATACCCCCTTAGAAAAAACCTAACACTAACCCCTTGAAGATCACCTTACCGGGAGAAGTCTTCATCCAACCTGGCCGAAGTCCTCAAAGAAGCCGGGGGAAGTTTTCATCCAAGCCGGGCGAAGTGGTCCTCCAGACGGGCAGAAGTCTTCATCCATCCGGCGCGGAGCGGGTCCATCTTCTAGACATCCGACGTGGAGCATCCTCTTCTTTCCACGGCGACTGAAGAATGAAGGTTCCTTTAAGTGACGTCATCCAAGATAGCATCCCTTAGATTCCTATTGGCTGATAGAATTCTATTAGCCAATCGGAATTAAGGTAAAAAAAATCCTATTGGCTGATGCAATCGGCCAATAGGATTGAGCTGGCATTCTATTGGCTGATTGGATTTTTTCTACCTTAATTCAGCTGTTTTACCTGTAAATAAAATTACAAATCCCCCCCAACATTAAAACCCACCACCCACACAACCAACCCTACTCTAAAACCCACCCAATACCCCCTTAAAAAAAGCCCTAACACTAACCCCTTGTAAGTAGGTTGCAGCGACATTTGGGGGCGGCAGATTAGGGGTTAATAAATATAATGTAGGTGTCGGCGATGTTGGGGGCAGCAGATTAGGGGTTCATAAGTATAATGTAGGTGGCGGCTGTGTCCGGAGCGGCAGATTAGGGGTTAATAATATAATGTAGGTGGCGGCGATGTCAGGGACGGCAGATTAGGGGTTAATAAGTATAAGATTAGGGGTGTTTAGACTCGGGGTTCATGTTAGGGTGTTAGGTGTAGATATACATTTTATTTCCCCATAGGAATCAATGGGGCTGCGTTAGGAGCTAAACGCTGCTTTTTTGCAGGTTTTAGACTTTTTTTTTCAGCCGGCTCTCCCCGTTGATTCCTATGGGGAAATCGTGCAGCACTGGTATTGGATTGAGATTTTGCTCTACGCTCACTTTTTGTCTTTTAACACCGGGTTTGTAAAAACCTGTAATACCAGCGCTGTCTGTAAGTGAGCGGTGAGCATAAACTGCTCGTTGGTACCGCATAGCCTCCAACGCAAATCTCATAATCTAGCAGTTTATTTTTTATTTATACCTCATTGAATTTGGGCTCTTTATCAAAGGGTTACATAGATTCTCCTACAGTTTTAGGGGACACTGTGGACAGTTTGGAGCACTGGGGCTGAATGTGACATGTTTTCTCATCTCCCGGTTTAATAATAGCCGACCGGGAGATTACATATTGACATGAGCTATACTGCAATAGAGCGAGCTCAGTATGAGGTGGTTCCACGGTTAAAATTATTTCTTTTACAAGATATGACGAGTCCACGGATTTCATCCTTATGGGATATCGCCTCCTGGTCAGCAGGAGGAGGCAAAGAGCACCACAGCAGAGCTGCTTATATAGCTCCTCCCTTTCCCTCCCCCTCCAGTCATTCTCTTTGCCTGTGTTAGTGATAGGAAGAGGTAAAGTGAGGTGTTTAGATTCTTCAATCAAGAGTTTATTATTTTTAAAATGCTACCAAAGTGTGCTATTTTACTATAGGGTGTAGCCGTATTCCTTGTCAGCCTCTTGATAGCATTGCTGCAGGTGGCTTTAAGGCAATGGGAACTGGTGGGGTTTTACCCTCGCTGTGTCTCCCATACTAGTGCTACCCTTTGTATACTGATGGTCTTAGCAGATATTAACTAAGGCCCTTTTGTGTCCAAAGTGCTGCTGGAGGGAGAAGACCTCTTGATCCTGTGGGACTTCTCATGCTGTTGATCAGCACTGAGGTAAGTGCAGTCTTTTACTTTCTGGGACACTGGCTAACTCAGAAGCTGCTGTATATCTTCCCTATATCAGGGAAATGAATTACCTATTTCATAGTGGGGTAATATTTCTTTATTAGGCTCCCCTTATTACTATACCCAACGTTTGCCTAACATTAAATTATGTGCGATGAGGTGGGAGTCACGTACAGGGGCTATATTATAAAAGGGCTCCTACTGTGACTTTTTACTCTATTTTTGTTGGAGGTTTAATACCTAGCTATATAAGATAATTCTAGTTAGGTTGCAATCGTTTCTGCAGGCACTGGGGCTAAGGAGAGTGGCTTTTAAGGACTGTTAATCCGGGCTGGATGCCATGTGAGTTATGTCCTATAACGATAATGAAACCTTTGGGACCTTATCTGTGTGTTTATACTGTTATGATAAGCTCCAGACTCAAGTGGTTTAAAATGAGGCTTACACGCATTTTATTGCTTGTTATGGCGTTTACAGACTCAAGAGGGTCTCACTTCTCTGTCGCACATATTGTTTCCTAGGCAGTCTCTAAGGAGAAGGCTTGGAGAGGTACGCCCAGGATGGGCGGAGCTTGAGGCAACCTAGACCGCAACGGCTCCTCTGTTATAAGCATAGAGCCGTGGTTTGAGATAGGGCTGTTTACCGAACTAAAAAATCATCTGTGTTTTTGTTCTAGAGGCGGAGAGCGCTTCCGCTGCGCTCCAGATATTTTTGTCATTCTGTTTATCGGTCATGTTGTTAGGAACATGACGTTTTCAAAATGCTGCAATATCTGGGTATGCACCTCAGCTAGTTTTTCTGTGGTTTTCTGCCGGTGTCTGTGTTTTGTGTTCCCACCTAAAGCACTCCTACACGCACTAATAAAAAAGTTCTCTATTTTAAAAATTAAAGTAACAGTAACATTTTTCTCTGTTCACATTTATTCCCGGTTTATTCTTTTCCTTTGGGTTGTGGATTGGGATGATCTCGATAAAATGAGTTGCTTTTCTCATTTAAAGAGACAGTTACAGTTTTCTCTGTTGATCTTTTGTTAAATGATTTTCATTGTTCTCTTGGTTTAATCCATCTTTTATGTCTATAGGATGGAATAAGCACAAATCTGAGTTGCTTTTTAATTTTATAGTAACGTTTGTATTAAATTTATATAAAGAATGAACCTCCTACTACTATGGACAGTTGTCTATGGTCAATCTATGCATCTATGCCACATATGTCCCCTATAGTGTTCCACTCATATTATGGTTCACATGCAGTGCCCTATGGCTCACATACAGTGCTCTCTAACATTGCATACCTCATAGTTTTTTCCTACGTGTGTAGCACACATTGTTAGAGGAATTAATTTAAAAGCACAATTAACTAAGTTACTTTGAAATTTAAAGAGATAGTAACGTTTGGTTCTGTGTACGTTATAATAAATGCTTTCCAGCTGTCTGTTAGTTCATCTGTGGTGACGGAGGATACAACAAACGCACTCAAGAATAGGGATATGAGTCTCCTTATGGAGATCTAAATTCATCAAGGGTTGTTTTTACTGCTAGCAACTTGCATTGTTACAGTTGCAGTGCAGCTGCTTAATGGTTGGATGCTCTGGAAGAGTCTCCTAAGACTGTGACTTCTTTGGAAGAGATAGGATTACAGTTTTTAAGTCGGCTGATTCATTTCGTACTGACGCTTCCCTGATGGTTATCGAAATGTAGAAACTTTTTGCCGACATCTTGGTCTGCGGATGTTTTTTCCAAGTCTAACCCTTTGGCTATCCCTTACAAGGGGTAGGCCTTGTTCGAACCCGATTTGAAGGAAATTATTTCTGTCTTCACGGGGGGCGAAGGATCACCCTCCCTCAGGATAAGTGATCCAATCTGAGGGGTCGACAGAGACATTTTCGTTCCTTTCAAAATTTCAAGGGAACTCCCTCCTCCTCTTCCTCTACGCTGGAAGGGAACTATCCACAATCCAAGTCCAGACTGGAGACATGTCCAGTCTTGGAACGAGGATAACCAGTCCGAGAAACCTGCTGCTGTTCCACAGTCAGTATGTAGGGTTGGCTCCCGATCCGGGACCGGATCTTGTAGGAGGTGGATTCTCTCTCTTTGTTCAGGCTTGGATAAGAGATGTTCAAGATCCCTGGACACTAGAAATTGTGCCTCAGGAGTTTCAGTTGGAGTTCAGAAATTCTCCTCCCAGAGGAAGGTTTCTTCTTTTATCTGGACTACAGATAATCGAGAAAGGAGAGACGTTCTTACGTTGTGTAGGAGACCTCCTTTCCATGGGAGTAATATGTTCCAATACAGGGACAGGGGTTTTACTCAAATCTTTTTGTGGTTCCCAAAAAAGAGGGAACGTTCCGACCCATTTTCGATCTCAAGTGTCTAAACAAGTTTCTCAGAGTTCCATCCATCAAGATGGAGACTATTCGGACAATTCTTCCATTGATTCAGGAGGGTCAATATATGACTACCGTGAACATAAAGGATGCATATTTTCATATTCCTATCCACAGAGATCATCACCCGTTCCTGAGATTTGTCTTTCTATACAAACATTTTCAGTTCGTGGCTCTTCCTTTGGTATCTTCACGAAGGTTCTAGGGTCTCTGCTGGCGGTTCTCAGGCCGCGGGGCATTGCAGTGGCGCCTTATCTGGACGATATTCTGATCCAGGCTTCGTATTATCAGCTGACAAAGTCTCATACCGACATTGTTCTATCCTTTCGAAGGACTCATGGATGGAGGTGAATCTAGAAAGAAAAGAATCACAGACAAGGGTTCCTTCCTGGGATAGACTCTGTATCCATGAAAATCTTTTTGATGGATGTCAGAAAGTTAAAGATTCTGAATACATGCCGATCCCTTCAGTCCAATCCTCGGCCATCAGTGGCTCAGTGCATGGAGGTAATTGGATTGATGGTGGCGGCAATGGACATCATTCCGTTTGCTCGTTTTCATCTCAGACCGCTACATCTAAGCATGCTCAGACAGTGGAATGGAGATTATGCAAATTTGTCTCCTCAGATAGATCTGGATCAGGAGACAAGGGACTCTCTTCTTTAGTGGTTGTCGCCGGATCATCTGTCCCAAGGGACGTGCTTCCACAGACCCTCATGGGTGATAGTGACAACGGACGCCAGCCTACTAGGATTGGGTGCAGTCTGGAATTCCCTGAAGGCTCAGGGTGTGTGGACTCAGTCAGAGTTTCTACTTCCAATCAATATTCTGGAGTTGAGAGCAATATTCAATGCGCTTCAGGCTTGGCCTCAGTTGGCTTCGGCCAAATTCATCCGATTTCAGTTGGACAACATCACGACTGTGGCTTACATCAATCATCAGGGAGGAACAAAGAGTTCCTTAGCGATGACATAATTCGGTGGGTGGAGGCTCACTCTTGTTATCTGTCAGCAATCTACATCCCAGGAGTGGACAACTGGGAAGCAAATTTTTTGAGCAGACAGACGTTTCATCCAGGGGAATGGGAACTCCATCCGGAGGTCCTTTGCCACTCTGACTCTCAGGTGGGGCAGACCGGAGCTGGATCTTATGGCATCTCGTCAGAATGCCAAGCTCCCGAGATATGGATCTAGGTCCAGGGATCCTCAGGCCGAACTGATAGATGCCTTGGCAGTGCCTTGGTCATTCAACCTAGCTTATGTGTTTCCAACGTTTGCTCTCCTTCCCCGGGTGATTGCTCGGATCAAACAGGAGAGGGCTTAGGTGATTCTCATCGTTCCTGCGTCGCCTCGCAGGACTTGGTATGCCGATCTGGTGGACATGTCCTCTCTGCCACCGTGGAAGCTTCCATTGAGGCAGGACCTTCTCATTCAGGGACCCTTCCATCATCCGAATCTAATTTCTCTGCAGCTGAGTGCTTGGAGATTGAACGCTTGATTTTATATAAGCGAGGGTTCTCTGATTTGGTCATTGATACCTTGATCCAGGCACGTAAGCCTGTTACTAGAAACATTTACCATAAGATATGGCGTAAATATCTTTATTGGTGCGAATCCAAGGGCTACTCATGAAGTAAGATTAGGATTCCTAGGATTTTATCTTTTCTCCAAGAAGGTTTGGAGAAAGGGTTATCAGCAAGTTCCTTAAAGGGACAGATTTCTGCTTTGTCTATTTTGCTACACAAACGTCTGGCAGATGTTCCGGACGTTCAATCATTTTGTCAGGCTCTGACTAGAATCAGACCTGTGTTTAGACCTATTGCTCCTCCTTGGAGTTTGAATTTAGTTCTTAAGGTTCTTCAAGGGGTTCCGTTTGAACCTATGCATTCCATAGATATTAAGTTATTATCTTGGAAAGCTTTATTTTTGGTTGCTACTTCTTCTGCTCGCAGAGTTTCTGAGCTTTCGGCATTACAATGTGATTCTCCTTACCTTATTTTTCATTCTGATAAGGTAGTGTTACGTACCAAACCTGGTTTTCTTCCTAAGGTTGTTTCCAACAAAAATATTAATCAGGATATTATTCTTCCTTCATTGTGTCCTAATCCTTCTAAGAAGTAGCATCTGTTACATAACTTGGACGTGGTCCGTGCCCTGAAGTTTTACTTGCAGGCGACTAAAGAATTTCGTTAATCATCTTCATTATTTGTTGTTTTTTTCTGGAAAACGTAGGGGCCAGATAGCTACGGCTACCTCTCTTTCTTTTTGGCTGAAGAGTATCATCCGTTTTGCATATGAGACTGCTGGACAGCAGCCTCCTGAAAGAATTATGGCTCATTCTACTAGGGCTGTGGCTTCCTCATGGGCATTTAAAAATGATGCTTCTGTTGAACAGATTTGCAAGGATGCAACTTTGTCGTCTCTTCACACTTTTTCCAAATTTTCCAAATTTGATACTTTTGCCTCGTCTGAGGCTGTTTTTGGAAGAAAGGTTCTTCAAGCAGTGGTGCCTTCCGTTTAGGTTCCTGTCTTGTCCCTCCCTTTCATCCGTGTCCTATAGCTTTGGTATTGTATCCCATAAGTAAGGATGAAATCTGTGGACTCATATCTTGTAAAAGTAAAGGAAATGTATGCTTACCTGATAAATGTATTTCTTTTACGATATGACGAGTCCACGGCCCACCCTGTTATTTTCTAAGACAGGTCTTTATTTTTGTTAAACTTCAGTCACCTCTGCACCTTGGCTTTTCCTTTCTCTTCCTAACTTTGGTCGAATGACTGGAGTGGGAGGGAAGGGAGGAGCTATATATACAGCTCTGCTGTGGTGCTCTTTGCCTCCTCCTGCTGACCAGGAGGCGATATCCCATAAGTAAGGATGAAATCCGTGGAATCGTCATATCGTGAAATAAATAAATTTATCAGGTAAGCATAAATTTCCTTATTCCTCGGACTAGCAGCTAACCAATCTGAAGCTGAATCAGTCTGTTATTAGTCTCCATGCATTTTCACTTAGTAAAATATTAATGGCGACCCGGAGATGGCTATGGGTAACGCCCATGATGGGCGGCGTTATGTGTGGCGCCAATTTAGTTGTGCACCACTTTGCTAACACTTCCGGTTATCTGAAGGAACAGAGGATTAAGTCTGAGTGTTTGCTCTTACAACCGGACAGTACTACATCTGTGTCCAGAATTTTTACGGAGCAAAAGGGCGCAGCACCTCAGCTAGGTTTAGCTGAGGTGTAGAGGGGGTTGCAATATCGTATACCTATTCAGCCATGTTTGCACACGTAAATAAAAAAGATTACACTTTAAAAATTAAAGAGACAGTAACGTAAATAAAAGTTACACTTTAAAAATTAAAGAGACAGTAAAGTTTTTTCGGTGTTAGTTTTTATTTGATTAATCACCCATTTGTGAGTCAGGTTGGTCTAAGAGATCCTACATAGTGTCTTCTTATGTTTTGGAAACAAATGCGGAACCACCAATCCCTTTCTCTGCTCTTTATGTTGTGAGAGAACTTTACTATAGGGATATATAAAAAAATAAGAAGTTTTTTTATAGCCCATACATGCAGTACCCTGCGCTTCCTCACAAACTCCACCTGGAGTTACTTAGCAAGATATCACTTCCTAATATCATTGAAGCGATATCTGATGCATTGTCTGTTTTTCCCATGCTGCAGGGAAAACGCTTGAGGAAATGTATTTAATCAGTGATTGTTGCTGAAACAGTAGTATATATTCCGAATTTTCTTCCCTGAAACCTGAAGAGGAAGATACTTCGGTAGTATATAAGGGGGGAATCTCAGACTATGTGTAATTCCTTTATTTAATACTGAAGTTGATTATTTCAGTTTAAGCTTAAACACCTCCATTTGCTACTTAAGGAGGTTTGTGCTACCCTGGAAGACTCCGACATCACCTGCGTAGTCAATCCTAATAAGTCCAGTAAACTATACAAAGATTTTGACGTGCTCTTCATGATAGAAGTTTTTTCTGTACCAGATAGGGCTACAAAGATTGGATAGGGAGAAACTGGGTATCCCCTTTTCTCCAAATGGAGCAGACTCTATCAAGGAGTCTTGACAATAGTACCCAGGGAATGTGTGTCCGTCAGAATTTACAACTACCTGCGTTTTGTATTGCTCTGTCACCAGTGCGGCGGCGTACTGGTTGATGCGTTGTCTGACTCTATTAGGACAGACACTCCTCTCGAAGAAATCCAGGATAGGATAAAGGCAATTAAGTTAGCCAACTTTTTTTTATTTTAGATGCTTTCCTTCAGGGAAAAACATAAGGGACAGAAATTTGGGGCGATTCCTTACAAGGAGACCTTGTTTGGACCTCCCTGATATTACAGGAGG
Source organism: Bombina bombina (assembly GCF_027579735.1). Classification (NCBI taxonomy): domain Eukaryota; kingdom Metazoa; phylum Chordata; class Amphibia; order Anura; family Bombinatoridae; genus Bombina; species Bombina bombina. The sequence goes on along the minus strand of NC_069502.1, from coordinate 1,209,342,629 downwards.
TAAGGGACATTCCTTCCCTCAGGATAAGCAAAAAAGTTGTCAGTGTATTTTCGTTCCTTTCAAACTTTCAAAAGAAGCCTTTCCACTCCTTCCAAGCAGGAGTGGTCTAATCTTTCCTGGTGACCCAGTCAGTCTTGGCATAAGGGTAAGCAATCCAGGAATCATGCTGGTGTATCAAAGACAGCATGATAGGCCTGCTCCTGATCCGGGAGGACAGTGTATCCCAGGGATACTAACAAGAGTTCAGAACCTTTTCGCCCAGGGGCAGGTCTTGGCTTTCAAGATTATCTGCAGAAGAAGAGAGGCATTCTTACTCTGTGTAGGAGACCTCTCCGACCTGGGATTGATGGTTCCTGTTCCGATTCTGGAACAGGTTCTGGGGTTTTATTCCAATTTGTTCCTGGTTCCCAAAAGAGAGGGAACCTTCAGACCTATTTTAGATCTCAAGAGTCTAAATTCCATCAGAGTACCATCCTTCATGATGGAAGCTATTCGTTACATTCTCCCCCTGATCCAAGAGGGTCAATTTATGACAACTGTGGATTAAAGGACGTCTATTGGCACGTTCCCATTCACAGGGGTTATCACAAGTTTCTAAGGTTTGCGTTCTAAACAAACACTTCCAATCGTGGCTCTTCCCTTTGGTCTTGCCACAGCTCCCAGAATTTTCTCAAAGGTTCTGGGATCGTTATTGGCAGTGCTTTGTTTACGGGGCATTGCAGTGGCACCCTATCTGGACGTCATCCTGGTCCAGGCGACATCCTTAAAACAAGCAAGCTCCCACACGGAAATGTTGTTATCCTTCCTGTGATCTCACGAATGGAAGGTAAAATTGGAAGTGTTTATTTGTCCAAAATACAAGGGTAATTTTCTTGGGAACCATAATAGATTTCCTATCAACGAAGGCTTTTCTGACAGGAGCCAGGAAGTCAAGGATTTTCGATACTTGTCTAGCTCTTCATTCCACTCCTCGGCCATCAGTGGCTCAGGGCATGGAGGTAATCGGGCTGATGGTAGTGGCAATGTACATCATCCCGTTTGCTCGGTTCCATCTCAGACGTCTGCAGCTAAAAATACTCAGGACATAGAGTGGAGATCATGCAGATTTGTCTCTTTGAATACTTATGGAGCAGGAGACAAGGGATTCTCTTCAATGTTGGTTGTCTCTGGATCATCTCTCCCAGGGTACCTGCTTTTGCAGACCATCTTGGGTGATTGTGACAACAGATGCCAGCCTTCTAGGATGGAGAGCAGTTTGGGGTTACCTAAGGGCTCAGGGAGTTTGGACTCTGTCAGAGTCTTTTCTATCTATAAACATAGACTGAGAGTGATCTTTAATGCTCTTTGGTCCTGGCCCCAGTTAGCCTCAGTGCAGTTTATCAGGTTCCAGTCGGACAACATAATTTCAGTGGCTTACCTCAATCATCAGGGAGAAACGAGGAGTTCCTTAGCGATGACAGAGGTAACTAAAATAATTCAGTGGGCGGAAACCCACTCTTGCTGTCTGTCCAGTGGACAACTGGGAGACGGGTTTCCTGAGCAAGCAGACTTTTTTCATCCGGGGGAGTGAGAACTTCGTCCGGAAGTGTCTTCCAGCCTGATTCTCAAATGGGGTCAGTTGGAATTGAATATCACTGCATCTCCACAGAATGCCAAGTTTCTGAGGTACGGGTTTAGGTCCAGGGACCCTCAGGCGGTACCTTGGACCTTCAGTCTAGCATACCTATTTCCTCCGTTTGCTCTTCTTCCTGGGGTTATTGCTCGATTCAAGCAGGTGAGGGCCTCGATAATCCTCATTGCACCAGCTTGGCCTAGCAGGATTTGGTATGCAGTTCTGGTGGACATGTCATCTCTGCCTCCTTAGGAGACTTCTGTTGAGGAAGGATTCTCTAATCAAGAGCCCTTCCATCACCCAAATCTAGTTTCTCTGAAGCTGACTACTTGGAGATTGAACGCTTAATTTTATGCAAGCGGGGCTTTCAGACTCGGGTCATAGAGACCATGATTCAGGCTCGTAAGCCTGTAACTAGAAAGATTTACCATAAGATATAGCGTTAATATCTCTATTGGTGTGAATCCAAGGGCTACTTATGGAGTAAAGTTAGGATTCCTAGAATTTTGTCCTTTCTCCAAGATTGGAGAAAGGATTATCGTCAAGTTCCCTAAAGGGTCAAATCTCTGCCTTATCTATTTTGTTACACAAACGTCTGGCAGATGTTCCAGATGTACAATAATTTTGTCAGGGCTTGGTTCAGGATCTGGCCTGTGTTCAAACCAGTTACTCCTCCATGGAGTCTGAATTTAGTTCTTAAAGTTCTTCAAGGGGCTCTGTTTGAGCCTATGCATTCCTTAGATATTAAATTGTTATCTTGGAAAGTTTTATTTCTTGTTGCTATTTCTTCTGCTCGCAGAGTGTCAGCGCTCTCGGCATTGCAGTATGAGTCACCTTATCTTATTTTTCATTCAGATAAGGTAGTTTTACGTACTAAATTAGGATTTTTTTCCTAAAGTAGTTTCTGATAGGAACATTAATCAGGAGATTGTTGTTCCTTCCTTGTGTCCTAATCCTACTTCTCAGTAGGAATGGCTTCTGCACAATTTGGACGAGGTTCGTGCTTTAAAGTTTTTCTGGCAGGCGACTAAGGATTTTCGTCAGTCTTCTGCTTTGTTTCTGGTTTTCTCAGGAAAACGTAAGGGACAGAAAGCTACGGCTACTTCTCTTTCTTTTTGGCTGAAGAGTATCATACGTTTTGCATATGAAACTACTGGACAGCAGCCTCCAGAGAGAGTTAAGGCTCATTCCACGAGGGCTGTTGCTTCCTCATGGGCATTCAAGAATGAAGCTTCTGTGGATCAGATTTGCAAGGCTGCGTCTTGGTCCTCTCTTCACACTTTTTCAAAATTCTTTAAATTTAACATTTTTGCCTCGGCTGAGGCTGCTTTTGGGAGAAAGGTTCTTCAAGCAGTGGTGCCTTCTGTTTAGGTTCCCTGTCTTGTCCCTCCCATATCATCTGTGTACTCTAGCCTGGGTATTGATTCCCAATAGTATTTAAAATGATCCGTGGACTCATTGTGACATTAAAAAGAAATTAAAATTTATGCTTACCTGATAAATGTATTTCTTTTTTAACACGATGAGTCCATGGCCCGCCCTGTTTTTGTGAGACAGGTTGTTGGTTTTATAAACTTCAGACACCTCTGCACCTTGTTTCTTCATTTCTCTCTTTTACTTCGGTCAAATGACTGGGTTGGGAGGGAAGGGAGGAGCTATTTAACAGCTTTGATGTGGTGCTCTTTGCCGCCTCCTGCAGGGCAGGAGTGATATTCCCAATAGTAATTAAGATGATCCTTGGACTCATCATGTCAAAAAAGAAATACATTTATCAGGTAAGCATAAATTTTCTTTTTTCCACTCTAGTTCTACTTCCAAGATTTATTTCAAAGAACATAATGGAACAATCTTATGTGTTTCTGATAGCACCAGAGTGGCCTCAAAGGATTTGGTATGCGGACCTTGTCTGAATGTCCAGTTGCCAGCCTTGGCCTTTTCCTCTAAGACCAGAGCTCCTGTCTGAAGGCCCATTCTTCCATCCAGATCTCAAATCTCTAAATTTGATGGCATGGAAATTGAACGTTTAGTCCTAAGTCATAGAGGTTTCTCTGACTGGGATTAACACTATGATTCAGGCTCATAAGCCTGTTTCAAGGAAAATATACCCAAAGGTTTGGAAAACCTATATTTCATGGTATTCTTCACATGATTATTCCTGGCATTCCGTTCGGATTCTTAGGATTCTCCAGTTTCTTCATGATGGTTTGGCTAAAGGTTTGTCTTCCAATACCTTAAAGGGACACTGAACCCATATTTTTTCTTTTGTGATTAAGGTAAAGCATGACATTTTAAGCAACTTTCTAATTTACTCCTGTTATCAAATTCTCTTCATTCTCCTGGTATCTTTGCTTCAAATGCAAGAATGTAAGTTTAGATGCCGGCCCATTTTTGGTGAACAACCTGGGTTGTTCTTGCTGATTGGTGGATAAATTCATCCACCAATAAAAAAGTGCTCTCCGGAGTACTGAACCAAAAAAAGAAGCTTATTTTTCAAATAAAGATAGCAAGTGAACAAGAAAAAATGATAATAGAAGTAAATTAGAAAGTTGCTTAAAATTGCATGCTCTATCGGAATCACGAAATAATAAAAATGGGTTTAGTGTCCCTTTAAAAGGACAAATCTTATTAGAATACTGTGCACGATCACTAGAACAGCAATAGCATACCACTGGAAAACAGGGGTACCATCATGGATGGAAGTGAGAAACAAGATAAATAACACATTTAGAATGTACGAATCTGCCTCATGGATCATGAACACCAGAGAGTTATTTGAGAAGGTGTGGTTCCATTGGATCCTGAATAACACAAACACCACTTAAACAATATACAATGAAGATGCTAGACTTAGATGTTGGGAATGTGGGAAAACATGTACAATACCAGCAGTGTGAAGGCTCGAGAAGGGCCAGGTAGCTTATTTAAATCATTTCTTAAGACTTTTTGTAAAGTTAGATATATGAAATTGATATATATAACATAGGTGTGGGTATAAAGTTTGCTTTTCCTCCCTTTTTTTAATATATATATATATATATATATATATATATATATATATATATATATAATCTTATCTTGCCCGTGTGTTTTTCAGTTTGCTTTTTGATACTTTAGGGCAATACTCTTCCCCCTTTTTTTTTTCCTTGTCTCTTTTGTCATGTCAAGAGATACTAATGAGCTTATAATACCAACTATCTGGAGGGGCTTTGACTCATTTACTCTCTGTAACAGTTTATTTTTTGCTGTATTCATATTGTAAAAAACTTAATAAAAAATATTTAAACATAAAAGGACAAATCTTTGCTCTTTCTATTTTATTTTACAGAAATATTGCTTATCTTCCTGATATTCACAGTTTTTTCCAGTCTTTCATTCAAAATAAACCTGTTATTAAATCTATTTCTCTGTCTTAATTTGGTATTAAAGATTTTACAGGCTCCTACTTTTGAGCTTATGCATTCTTTAGACATTAAACTACTTTCTTGGACTAAATACAATCCTAATTGGTCTTTGGGGATTTTAGATAATGCCATTAAATTATACAAAAATGGCAAGACATCAATTTCAATAGTTTATAACATGATCAATTCCTTCAAAAATTTGACGGTGATAAAAGACAAGTGTCAAAAAGAGTTTCCTAGTCTAACGAAAGAAGAAATAAAACAATCCTTTAAAATAAGCAACAAATTTTGGGTGCCCACTAATTGGAGAGAATCACATCGGAAATTGATTAGGAAAATCTATATAACTAATGCCAGCTTAACTAGATGGCATGGATCTAAGCTAGTATGTCCCAAGTGTAATGCAGAGAAGGCAGATACTATACATTATTTCTGGCTCTGCCCAAAGATTTTTCAGCTATGGAGGCAAATTAATTTTTGGCTAAAGAGGAAGCTACTTATAGAGTGTGATATTCAAATGTTTCATGTCTTTTTCCTAGTAAAATAATCAGAAGAACATAAAGAAAATGATTTAAGTAATACAATAATTTTCTTAACTAGGAATTTAATTCTCAAGGAATGGAAAGGAGCGAAAGCTCCCAAAATGGTGGCCTGCAAAAATGCATTAATTAAACAATGTATGTTGGAACAGTATTCCTTACGAGATCTATCTAATTTCCAACTAGCCAAATTTTTTAATAAATGGAAAAACTTAATTTTCTCATTACCTGTGAATGTGCAAATACAATTGATAGCTCCTTTTAGGAATACAGAATATGTTATGATTAATATTATTGCACGGCTATTTCCTCAAAACTGGGGTAGAACTTATTCCATATCGGGCTCTGTGATGTTGTTTTCTTTTTGTTTTTTTTTCTCTCCCCCGACCCCTACCACCGGGAATGCATCTAGGTGATTCTTTGTTGTTATTTTGATTAATTAGATAATACATTCAACAACCCAATCTCTGTATACATATTATTGTGTCATAACTCTTTTTACATTTTTCTTCATTGGAATGTATTAAAAGGATGAGCTTTAGTAAGGAAGAGACAATTATGAAAAATCAAAGATATTGGAAAACTGACTTGGATAACTGAGCATTTTTGATCCTACGTTATAATGATTAATTGTATGTTTTAATTATGTTATAATTTTGTGTATGACAGTGTAATGTAGGAGTGTTATTTTCAAAATACGAGTATTGAAAAATGTATTCTATATATTCGAGAGATATGAACAATAAAGCTTGTTTGAAAAAAATAAATAAAAAAAATAACATTACATTGAATTATGTATCCAAAAAACAAAAAAAAACAAAAAAACTACTTTCTTGGAAAGTATTGTTTCTATTGGCTATCTCTTCTGCTTGAACAGTTTCTGAATTGTATGCCATCTCTTGTGAGTCTCCTTATCTGATTTTCCATCAAGATAAAGCTGTTTTGTGGACTTCTTTGAAATTATTGCCTAAAGTTGTGAATTCTAACAACATTAATAGGGAAATTATTGTTTCTTCCTCAAGTCCTAATCCTATGAATTCTATTGAATAATCTTTACACTCTTTGGATGTCGTTAGAGCTTTGAAATACTATTTAGATGCTACTAAGGATTTCAGACAGACTTCTAGTCTATTTGTTATTTTTTCCGGTTCCAGAAAAGATCAGAAAGCTTCTGCCGTTTCCTTGACATCTTGGTTGAAACTTTTGATTCGCAAAGCTTATTTGGAGGTGGGTCAGACTCTGACTCAGAGAATTACAGCTTATTCTACAAGATCTGTTGCCACATCTTGGGGTTTCAAAAATGAAGCTTCAGTTGATCAAATCTGCAAAGTGGCCACTTGGTCTTCTTTGCATACCTTTACAAAATTTTCAGTTTTTATGTTTTTGCTTCTTTGGAAGCAGCTTTTGGTAGACAGGTCCTGCAGGCAGCTGTCTGTTTGATTATAGTGCATATGATTTAAGTTTTTTGAATTTTAAAGAAACTTAATTATTTTTTGGATTTAATTTCTCAGCGGAAATGGCTGTTTTTATTGTATCCCTCCCTTTATTGTTACTCGTGGACTTACATATCTTGGGTATTATATCCCATCAGTAACAATCTTGTGGACTCTCGCCACCTATATGAAAGAAAACCTATTTTATGTAAGAACTTACCTGAGAAATTAATTTCTTTCATGGTGGCGAGAGACCACAAAGCTCACCCATTTTTTGTGTGGTTTTGATTTTTTTATCTTACTCCCCTTTTTATGCTTTTACTCCTTATTCACCTCACCTACTTCGCTATACGTTAAACTGAGTTATATGTGAGGTGGGAGGTGTATTTATAGGCGTTTGAGGTTTGGGAAACTTTGCCTCCTCCTGGTAGGAATGTGTATCCCATCAGTAACAAGCTTGTGGACTCTCGCCACCATGAAATAAATTAATTTATCATGTAAGTTCTTACATAAATTATGTTTTTAAGTTTTGAATAGATAAAATAAATCCGGTCTTTTGTAATTTTAAGATAATTCTATGTTGCTAGATAGTTAGACATGAAGTGATAAATTATAGTTTAAATAGACTTGAAAACATTTTTGATGCTATTTAAAGGTTTTAAGTAAACAAAAATGATTATATTTTCAGCACATTTAGTAAAACAAGAAAACACCTTTTGTAAATATGCTAATAACTTAATTGCTATATAACCGTTTGTTGCTAATAAATAGGATATTGTCTGTTAGATATTTTGTAAGTGATTCTAATGTGTTTTGTTATATCTGTACAATATTTTTATGAGATCTTCCGAAAATGTTTTGCTATATATTTTTTTTTACTTTTTTTTGTATGTTTGCTATAAAATATTCCTTTATGTCTAGTTAACCGCAATTAAGCCTTAGCATGAAGCTTGTAACAGGTGTAGAGATCATAGCCTGTCCCTTAGTCTTGTGGTAGAGACTCATTTAGAACAGTTAAAATGTTCTCAAAATAGTTATTTAATTAATAAATAACATTACTCCTATTGTATTTTTTCTACCTACAGATGAATTTATCTGCAATAATCCTAGTGATTGTGAAAGTACAGATACGTGTTTCAATCTTCTTCCTAACCAAAGAAGCCACATGGAAAATGAATCTGAATATAAGAAATGTTTTACCAGGAAATCAAATCTTTTAAAATGTAAAATATTTTATACAGGAGAAAAAATATTTTCATGTTCTGAATGTGTGGAATGTTTTGATCGGAAATCAAGTCTTATTAGACATCAGACAATTCATACAGGAGAGAAAGCATTTTCATGTTCTGAATGTGGGAAATGTTTTGCTCAGAAATCAATTCTTATTAGGCATCAGAAAATTCATACAGGAGAGAAAGCATTTTCATGTTCTCAATGTGGGAAATGTTTTGCTCAGAAATCGCATCTTCTTTCGCATCAGAAACTTCATACAGGAGAGAAAGCATTTTCATGTTCTAAATGTTGGAAATGGTTTGCTCAGAAATCACATCTTCTTTCACATCAGAAAATTCATACAGGAGAGAAAGCATGTTTATGTTCTGAATGTGGGAAAAGTTTTGCTCACAAATCAAATCTTATTATGCATCAGAAAAGTCATACAGGAGAGAAGGCATTTTTATGTTCTGAATGTGGGAAATGTTTTGCTCACAAATCAAATCTTATTACGCATCAGAAAATTCATACAGGAGAGAAAGAATTTTCATGTTCTGAATGTGGGAAAGGTTTTGCTCAGAAATCAAATCTTATTAGGCATCAGAAAATTCATACAGGAGAGAAAGCATTTTCATGATCTGAATGTGGGAAATCTTTTGCTCAGAAATCAATTCTTATTACACATCGGCTCACACACTTACAGCAATATCCCTGAAAATCTGCACGCACTAGTCCTCCAAGCCCCCCTCCACCACCCAACAAAGTGTTTACCTTAATATATAAACACCTCCTAACAGCAATTAGGTGCAGCTGTCACTAATGAACCAGTGGTGATCACCTCTAGCGAGACAATATTAGAGACACATGTTACCAGTATAAGTCTTATACAGAAAATAATGCAAATTATTTTTATTTGAGACGAACCTGATATGGAGGTTCACCACTTGAACTAGATATTTAGAACCCCCAATTCAGGTATGCATGTACCAAGTTATAAGCATACCCATGTTTTAGCACTCCCCATTTTTTAAATACCAACCTTGTTAACTAAAACGCAGGAAGTGTTGCTTTTACATTGCTCTTGCCTTAGCTTAATATATGAGGTCCCGTGGGCGGGAAAGTGTGATCATGCCACCATTACAATAATAGCCTATGCAGAGATCCCACATCCTTTGACCCCTGTTTAGCAGTTAGTTGTCGTGTTTGAGGGAGGTTCATAATAATGTATGTTATGCATGCAAATCGTGTTGTCTTTAGCTATGTCAGATGTGAATGTCTCTTGCCGACCACTAGAGGACAACAAGATACTGAGATATTACCGCAGCAAATGTAGAGAAAACCAATTCCTATATCTCTAGTTATATAGCTACAACAATTTATCCTTGTATGGGCCATTTTGTTTCTGTCACAGAAGTTGCTGGTTCATGTTTTTTTTAAAAAAGGCTACACTTACAAGGTGTTCTTCAATGCCCAATGGCCGCAGTTTGGCCTTAACTTCTATTTACTATTTCTTAAATAGCGGTGCTTAATACTTTCGGTATAGTTATAACCTACATTGTACTTAATTGACCTTAACTCTGTATTATCCCTATTCTTCTTTGCATAAATCTGCATAATCTGAGACCCAAGAGTGGTCGTGTTTGATCTGGATAGGGACAAAAGTGAGGACAACTTAATGTTTTTTAGACCATGTATAAGATACTGATATAGGTATATATTTATGAAGTTTGTACACCTTTATATCTCTGTATGTCCTTAAAAAACATAAATAAAAAAAAAATGTATGAGATTTGCTTTTTAAGGCTTATTTGTGTATATGAATGAGCTGATTTTGTGTTTTTAAAGCCACAACCTAATAAAATTTGTAGGTATAATCAGATCTCCTTACTTTATAACATTGGGTACATATACCTGTTTCTTTAGCTTATATCTGTCCATAAACCAATCACCAATACTTAGAGAGAACAATTTATTACCTTTATCTCTTCTATAACCCACTGGGAGTGTAATTTCTTCTGCTGGCTGTGTTTAAACAGCTTGGCCTCAATGCCAAAAACTTTCAGGATGGGTGGGGATACCACTGGCTAAATAAACTATTTTAAATGCTAATATTAGGGTATTGGAAATATTTATAAACTATTTAATACATTCCAGCAGGTAAAGTGGATCATTGGGAACAAATTAAAGGGGAGAACATTTTTGAGTAAACTGTCCCTTTAAGTGCATAAGTTAACATCTAGGGGTATATTTATTATATGCTGGGCAGACATGATTCACTGTAGCGAATCATATCTGCCTGACATCACTAAATGCCGTCTGCATTTAACTTTGCACGAGCATTTCTGGTGAAATGCCGCCACTTGCACATTCGTGGCCTATCGTCCGCTAGCAGGGATGTCAATCATCCTGATCTTACGACCACTGCTCCTTAACTTAAGTTTTGGGTGGATACAGCAGCATCAGCTGCCTGTTAAATCTGGCCCCTAGTCATTATTTACACAACGTCTAGAGTTCTAATGTTGGCTATATGTAGTCCTGTAAAGGGTGCATTTTTAAACCTTTTTCTCTGATATGATCAGGTTGATTGACACCCCCTGCTAGTGGCCAATTGCCCGCGAATGTGCAGGGGGCGGTATTGCACAAGCATTTCACTAGAAATGCTTGTGCAATGATAAATGCAGACAGCATATGCTGTCAGCATTTATCAATGTCCGTCTGCATTATGATAATTCGGCCCCTATGTGCGGATATATAAATATACACAAGGCCCTTTTTATATGATTAGAAACCCTTGTTTGAATTTTAGGTGCTGTTGGGTGTATTATAGTCACCTGATCACTGAGTTGTCTGAGCTGGAATTTAAATTGACTAGGAGTATAGGTGTACATGGGAGCCCCTACATTTACATCAAAAGTGCAAGAGGTTTCCAAGAGCCCTTGTATGGTTTAAGGTATCCCCCATGGCTGCATAAAATGCATTGTAGTGAAATAAAACAAATTATGTATTTAATTTTGTTTTCCATTTGCTAATTTCTATAGAAAAGCACTGAATTATTCTCAATTTCTGCTTATTTTAGAAAAGTTACATAATATAGGTATAGATCCAAAAATGTTTTGACTATATAGTTGAGAAAAAACCCTCATACTGTATTGTTTATAATCTTTATTGAAATTGTGACGACCAGGGTTAACCAACCCTGCACCAGTCACTTGTTTGGCACAGAAAGGGTTAACAGACCCTTTTCACTTTAACCAATCTGGCACAGTCTAGCCACTCCAGGCAAGCCTGTGACTTAGTTCAGTGGGTGCAAGGGTTTAAAGTAAAGGTAAACTTTGGTAAATGAAAGCCCGTTTTCTCCTGTTAAGTGTAGTCAGTCCACGGGTCATCATTACTTATGGGATATTAACTCCTCCCCAACAGGAAGTGCAAGAGGATCACCCAAGCAGAGCTGCTATATAGCTCCTCCCCTCTACGTCACACCCAGTCATTCTCTTGCACCCAACTAATAGATAGGATGTGTGAGAGGACTGTGGTGATTAAACTTAGTTTTTTATATCTTCAATCAAAAGTTTGTTATTTTAAACGACACCGGAGTGTGTTGTTTCCTTCTCAGGCAGAATTTGAAGAAGAATCTACCTGAGTTTTTTGTATATGATCTTAGCGGACGTAACTAAGATCCGTTTGCTGTTCTCGGCCATTCTGAGGAGTAAGGTAACTTCAGATCAGGGGACAGCGGGCAGGTTCACCTGCAAAGAGGTATGTTGCAGTATATTATTTTCTAAGGAATGGAATTGACTTTGAAAATACTGCTAATACCGATATAATGTAAGTACAGCCTTAAATGCAGTAGTAGCAACTGGTATCAGGCTGACATGTATATATGTTAACACTTAAGTATTTCTGGGGAATGGCACTTCACTGGGAAAATACTGTATGCATATAACTTTTAGCCTAACTTGCAGTGTGAGCGACTAGCAGCAGGCTTTTTAATGACATTCCATATATTAGATTTTAAACGTTTACTGGCATGTTAAATCGTTTAATTATCTGAGGTACTTGGTGAAAATTGTTTTGGGCTTTATTTTCCACATGGCTGTCGTTGTTTTAAATTAAAACAGTTTACTGAGCTTCCCTCACTGTTGTAGTGTGAGTGGGAGGGGCCTATTTTGGCGCTTTTACTACGCATCAGAAATTCAGTCACAGTCTGTCTTTTTCTCCCTGCATGATCCAGGACGTCTCCACAGAGCTCAGGGGTCTTCAAAACTAGTTTTGAGGGAGGTAATCACTCACAGCAGACCTGTGAGACTGTGCTTGACTGTGATAAAAACGCTTATATTGTCAATTGTTATACGTTTTTTTTTCTGATATTAAGGGTTAATCATCCATTGCTAATGTGTGCAATCCTTTGCTAAATTTGGTTTATATAACTAATCCGGTTCATTGTTATTCAACTGTGACAGTTTTTGTGTGGTTCTTAAAGGCACAGTAACGTTTTTACATATTGCTTGTAAATTTAGTTGAAAAGTATTTCCAAGCTTGCTAGTCTAATTGCTAGTTTGTTTAAACATGTCTGACACAGAGGAAACTCTTTGTGCAATATGTTCAAAAGCCAAGGTGGAGCCCAATAGAAATTTATGTACTAATTGCATTGATGCTACTTTAAATAAAAGTCAATCTGTACATGTTAAGCAACATTCACCAGACAACGAGGGGGAAGTTATGCCGACTAACTTGCCTCACGTGTCAGTACCTGCATCTCCCGCTCAGGAGGTGCGTGATATTATAACGCCAAGTACATCAGGGCGGCCATTACAAATCACTTTACAAGACATGGCTAATGTTATGGCTGAAGTTTTGTCTAAATTACCAGAACTTAGAGGTAAACGAGATCACTCTGGGATGAGAACAGAGTATACTGATAATGCTAGGGCCATGTCTGATACTGCGTCACAATATGCAGAGCATGAGGACGGAGAGCTTCATTCTGCGGGTGACGGATCTGATCCAAATAAATTGGATTCAGACATTTCAAATTTTAAGTTTAAGCTGGAAAACCTCCGTGTATTGCTAGGGGAGGTGTTAGCGGCTCTGAATGATTGTAACACAGTTGCAATCCCAGAGAAAATGTGTAGGTTGGATAAATATTTTGCGGTACCGACGAGTACTGACGTTTTTCCTATACCTAAGAGACTTACTGAAATTATTACTAAGGAGTGGGACAGACCCGGTGTGCCTTTCTCACCCCCTCCTATATTCAAAAAAAATGTTTCCAATAGACGCCACCACACGGGACTTATGGCAAACGGTCCCTAAGGTGGAGGGAGCAGTTTCTACTTTAGCTAAGCGTACCACTATCCCGGTGGAGGATAGCTGTGCTTTTTCAGATCCAATGGATAAAAAGTTAGAGGGTTACCTTAAGAAAATGTTTGTTCAACAAGGTTTTATATTACAACCCCTTGCATGCATTGCGCCTGTCACGGCTGCGGCAGCATTTTGGTTTGAGTCTCTGGAAGACACCCTTGACTCAGCGACATTAGATGAGATTTCACTTAAGCTTAAAACCCTTAAGCTAGCTAATTAATTTATTTCTGATGCCGTAGTACATTTAACTAAACTTACGGCTAAGAATTCCGGATTCGCCATTCAGGCACGCAGAGCGCTGTGGCTAAAATCCTGGTCAGCTGATGTAACTTCTAAATCGAAACTACTTAACATACCTTTCAAGGGGCAGACTTTATTCGGGCCCGGTTTGAAAGAAATTATCGCTGATATTACGGGAGGTAAAGGCCATGCCCTGCCTCAAGACAGAGCCAAACCCAGGGCTAGACAGTCTAATTTTCGTGCCTTTCGTAATTTCAAGGCAGGAGCAGCTTCAACTTCCTCTGCTCCAAAACAGGAAGGAGCTGTTGCTCGCTACAGACAAGGCTGGAAACCTAACCAGGCCTGGAACAAGGGCAAGCAGGCCAGAAAGCCTGCTGCTGCCCATAAGACAGCATGAAGTGAGGGCCCCCGATCCGGTAACGGATCTAGTGGGGGGCAGACTCTCTCTCTTCGCCCAGGCTTGGGCAAGAGATGTCCAGGATCCCTGGGCGTTGGAGATCATATCTCAGGGATATCTTCTGGACTTCAAAGCTTCTCCTCCACAAGGGAGATTTCACCTTTCAAGGTTGTCAACAAACCAGATAAAGAAAGAGGCGTTTCTACGCTGTGTACAAGACCTTTTACTAATGGGAGTGATCCATCCAGTTCCGCGGTCGGAACACGGACAAGGGTTTTACTCAAACCTGTTTGTGGTTCCCAAAAAAGAGGGAACCTTCAGACCAATATTGGATTTAAAGATCCTAAACAAATTCCTAAGAGTTCCATCATTCAAGATGGAAACTATTCGGACAATCTTACCCATGATCCAAAGAGGTCAGTACATGACCACAGTGGATTTAAAGGATGCTTACCTTCACATACCGATTCACAGAGAACATTACCGGTATCTAAGGTTTGCCTTCCTAGACAAACATTACCAGTTTGTAGCTTTTCCCTTCGGGTTGGCTACGGCTCCAAGAATCTTGACAAAGGTTCTGGGCTCTCTTCTGGCGGTACTAAGACCGCGAGGAATTTCGGTAGCTCCGTATCTAGACGACATTCTGATACAAGCGTCAAGCTTTCAAACTGCCAAGTCTCATACAGAGTTAGTACTGGCATTTCTGAGATCACATGGGTGGAAAGTAAACGAGGAGAAGAGTTCTCTCTTACCACTCACAAGAGTTCCCTTCTTGGGGACTCTTATAGATTCTGTAGAAATGAAAATTTACCTGACAGAAGACAGGTTAACAAAGCTTCTAAATGCTTGCCGTGCCCTTCATTCCATTCAACACCCGTCAGTGGCTCAATGCATGGAGGTAATCGGCTTAATGGTAGCGGCAATGGACATAGTTCCTTTTGCACGCCTGCACCTCAGACCGCTGCAATTGTGCATGCTAAGTCAGTGGAATGGGGATTACTCAGATTTGTCCCCTACGCTGAATCTGGATCAGGAGACCAGAGATTCTCTTCTATGGTGGCTTTCTCGGCCACATCTGTCCAGGGGGATGCCCTTCAGCAGGCCAGACTGGACAATTGTAACTACAGACGCTAGCCTTCTAGGTTGGGGCGCTGTCTGGAATTCCCTGAAGACTCAGGGATCATGGACTCAAGAGGAGAGTCTCCTTCCAATAAACATTCTGGAATTGAGAGCAGTTCTCAATGCCCTACTGGCTTGGCCTCAGTTAGCAACTCTGAGGTTTATCAGGTTTCAGTCGGACAACATCACGACTGTGGCTTACATCAACCATCAGGGAGGGACAAGAAGTTCCCTAGCGATGATGGAAGTATCAAAGATAATTCGCTGGGCAGAGTCTCACTCTTGCCACCTGTCAGCGATCCACATCCCAGGAGTGGACAACTGGGAGGCGGATTTCCTAAGTCGCCAGACTTTTCATCCGGGGGAGTGGGAACTTCATCCGGAGGTCTTTGCCCAAATACTTCGACGTTGGGGCAAACCAGATATGGATCTCATGGCGTCTCGCCGGAACGCCAAGCTTCCTCGTTACGGGTCCAGGTCCAGGGACCCGGGAGCGGTCCTGATAGATGCCTTGACAGCACCTTGGACCTTCAGGATGGCTTATGTGTTTCCACCCTTCCCGATGCTTCCTCGTTTGATTGCAAGGATCAAACAGGAGAAAGCATCAGTGATTCTAATAGCGCCTGCGTGGCCACGCAGGACCTGGTATGCAGATCTAGTGGACATGTCATCCTGTCCACCTTGGTCTCTGCCTCTGCCTCTGAGACAGGACCTTCTAATTCAGGGTCCTTTCAAACATCAAAATCTAATTTCTCTGAAGCTGACTGCATGGAAATTGAACGCTTAATTTTATCAAAGCGTGGATTTTCAGAGCCAGTAATTGATACCTTAATACAGGCTAGGAAACCTGTTACCAGGAAAATTTACCATAAGATATGGCGTAAATACTTACACTGGTGCGAATCCAAGGGTTACTCATGGAGTAAGGTTAGGATTCCTAGGATATTGTCTTTTCTACAAGAAGGTTTAGAAAAGGGTTTATCTGCTAGTTCGTTAAAGGGACAGATCTCAGCTCTGTCCATCCTTTTACACAAGCGTCTGTCAGAAGTTCCAGACGTTCAGGCTTTTTGTCAGGCTTTGGCCAGGATTAAGCCTGTGTTTAAATCTGTTGCTCCGCCGTGGAGCTTAAACTTAGTTCTTAACGTTTTACAGGGTGTTCCGTTTGAACCCCTTCACTCCATTGATATCAAGCTGTTATCTTGGAAAGTTCTGTTTTTAATGGCTATTTCCTCGGCTCGTAGAGTCTCTGAATTATCAGCCTTACATTGTGATTCTCCGTATCTGATTTTTCATTCAGATAAGGTAGTTCTGCGTACTAAACCTGGGTTCTTACCTAAGGTAGTCACTAACAAGAATATCAATCAAGAGATTGTTGTTCCATCATTGTGTCCTAACCCTTCTTCAAAGAAGGAACGACTTCTGCACAATCTAGATGTAGTCCGTGCCCTGAAATTTTATTTACAGGCAACTAAAGATTTTCGACAAACTTCTTCCCTGTTTGTCGTTTATTCTGGACAGAGGAGAGGTCAAAAAGCATCTGCTACCTCTCTATCCTTTTGGCTTCGTAGCATAATACGTTTAGCCTATGAGACTGCTGGACAGCAACCTCCTGAAAGGATTACAGCTCATTCTACTAGAGCTGTGGCTTCCACTTGGGCCTTTAAGAACGAGGCCTCTGTTGAACAGATTTGCAAGGCTGCAACTTGGTCTTCTCTTCATACTTTTTCCAAATTTTACAAATTTGACACTTTTGCTTCTTCGGAGGCTGTTTTTGGGAGAAAGGTTCTTCAGGCAGTGGTTCCTTCCGTATAGAGATCCTGCCTGTCCCTCCCGTCATCCGTGTACTTAGCTTTGGTATTGGTATCCCATAAGTAATGATGACCCGTGGACTGACTACACTTAACAGGAGAAAACATAATTTATGCTTACCTGATAAATTCCTTTCTCCTGTAGTGTAGTCAGTCCACGGCCCGCCCTGTTTTTTAAGGCAGGTCTAAATTTTTAAATTATACTCCAGTCACCACTGCACCCTATAGTTTCTCCTTTCTCGTTTGGTTCTTGGTCGAATGACTGGGTGTGACGTAGAGGGGAGGAGCTATATAGCAGCTCTGCTTGGGTGATCCTCTTGCACTTCCTGTTGGGGAGGAGTTAATATCCCATAAGTAATGATGACCCATGGACTGACTACACTACAGGAGAAAGGAATTTATCAGGTAAGCATAAATTATGTTTTTTAAAAATACTATTAAAAACGGGCACTTTCATTCATCAAAGTTTACAAAACAGCCGTTTTGATTTAAAACGTACCTATTTTTCTTTTCACAGCAAGAGCAGCTTCCCCCTCCTGGAAATCCTTTCTTCACATGTCAGCAATGACTAATCCGGCTTCCTCCAATCACGGCTTTCCCCCCAGGGTAGTCATTGCCTGAGGCCATGCTGTGATTGGAGGAAGCCGGATTAGTCATTGCTGACGTGTGAAGAGAGGATTTCCAGGCAGGGGAAGCTGCTCTGGCTGTGTAAAGAAAAAAAGGTAAGTTTTTAATCAAAACGGCTGCTTTGTAAACTTTGAATGAAAGTGCCCCTGTTTTTTATAGTATTTTTAAAAAACGGGCTTTCATTCACCAAAGTTTACCTTCACTTTAAAACACGCTCTAGTCGGTTCCGTCGCTTAGCATAAATGCCCAAAACTCCCCTTTAATGCCACCCACACTAAACTATCTCTAAGCTGCTACCATTTAAGATTTATTATATAGGAAATCTGAAGGAAAACCCAGACTAACAAATTAAATTTTAGAATACAATTTAGAAAAGCAAAAATTTAAAAATACAGTATAAATACTACCAGTCTCTTTCAGTAACCTGGTTCGAATTTTAGACAAAGGCAAAAGCTTGATAAAGGAATTATTTATTATGCAAAAGATGATGCACAGTGCATTATTAATAAGATGTTAAATAGAATTATACACAAGCAAACAGTTTTAAAAATAAAAAGGAGAAAGAACAGACCTAATACTTTACTACCTTTAGTTGTCTATGCCAGGGAGATTTGCAGGAAAAGATGGTCACTCACACTGTAACAGCCTCCAATGTAGAATGAACAACTTGTAAGACACAAAATGTTTTACCTGTTTCTCTGATATCAGATTGCTTGACCCAACCTTCTTACAGAGGGGCCATAAATATCCACCCTCCCCTTTTTATAAAATGTCATAAAGTTCAGAGTCTTTGGCTGAAATGATATAACATCTAATAACTTCTGATATGTATATCTAGTTTATATACACAGATAGATAAGCAATCCCTTAGTAATGTTATGAGGAGTATTTTGATACCAAACACCCTATATTTGGCATTCTTTATGTTTCTAAGGCATTATAACTTATAAAAGCATATTTATTTGCAAGGCTGGTTGTCCTGTCAGTGACCTCAGGCTAGTTCCTGGATAGAGGCACTGTGTTCCATCATTCTCTGTGCTGAAAGTTTGGGGCAATAAACTGACAAATTAGACCATAAAATGCTCTCTTATGGATCTTACAAAATATTTATAAGGGCTCTGGCTTATCTAAGGGAAATCACAGCAACAAATTTCTTCTGAAAAAACAAATGTTTTTAGCACACAAGCTAAAGAATTTAACCCTTTAGCACCTAAATCCTGAGGTATTTATTACAGTAATAAAATTTGATTCTTTTAAACCTGTTGTAGAGTTCTAATGTCATGAAATATACATAAAATTATGGTATATTTGAAATACTGACCTAAGGCTACATTTAACAACCAGGACAAGGATAGTAATGTAAGAGTTACACTACAGAAAGAGTGTACATGGCTAGCACTCAACCACTCATTATCATCAATACAAATAGATCTATATGTGTGAGTGTAGAAAAAATAGAAGGTAGTTTAAAAAAATAAAATTATAATTAAGTATAATTAAAATAAAATACCCATTAAAAACACGAAGCAAACGTATGTAGCCAAACTAAAATGTTAATACTTGAGTAATAATTGTCCCTCTGGCTTAAACGGATCAGGGTCTGCCACAGTGAACTCCAAATATAACAGATATAATAGCCAAGAGAAATGGGCACTAATGGGTCATGTGATATATTGGGGAATATCAGGGACAAAAAGGGTGAAAATCAAATTTCATATTTTGCTACCACCCTCAATATAAATAGAGGGGAAGAATCATAGATGAGAATAACCTTGGTTGTTTACAACTATGTCCAAATATACTGTGTTATGTTACTATGGTAAGTAAATGCACGTTAGTGTTGTACTGGTATCATTGAGGCATTGCTCACATTAAGGGTTATAAGTGCGAAGGCAAAATAGTGTAAAATCAATTAAGAGTTATTTTAAATATTACTGCCACCCTCAATGTGAGTGAAAAGGGGAAGAATTATAATGAAAATAACTTCAGTTGTTAATAACAATATCCAAATATACTGCGTTAAGTTACTATGGTAAGTAAATACACAGTAGTGTTATACTAGTATCATTAAGGCACTGCCCGCATATAAGGTTGTAAGTGCGAAGGCAAAATGGTGTAAATCTAGTAGGAGTTATTGCATATATTACACTTGTTACACGGTAGTGTTATGCTACTATCATTGAGGTACTACACGCATTTGGGGTTGTAAGTGCAAAGGCAACCAGTTCACTTATAATAAGAGCAGAAAGCTAAATAGCATTTATCAGGATAATGTGGCAACCAATGCACAGATGATATAAGCTAAATGTTAAACAGTGTAATCAAATAGGTTCTGATGATGGATGCTGCTATATCGGAGTCCTCAAAGAGTGGATAATTAGGGGAACTAGAGATGAATATACTGTGATTTAAAGTGATGTTCAGTCGTCCACCTATTCAAACATTCCTTCCCAAATGAGATTGACTGAATGGTAACAACTATGTATCAAAATTAAATGGTGGTATTACGCTAGTGTCACTAAGACACTGCCCGCTTAATGGATAAATTATGTACCCATATACCCAATTCCATTTGAGGTAGATGAGTATTACTTGATTTTGGAATGAACACGTCCTTTTCCTGTCAATAAGGGAATTATTATCCTTACATGCTATTGTTATTCTATGTTTATATACTACTCCTTTTTGCCTTTCTCCCTACTCATATCAATTGTACTTTCTTCTACAATATATGACGAGTCCATGGATTTCATCCTTACTTGTGGGATATTAAAGGGACACTGTAGCCAAAAAAATTATTTTGTGATTCAGATAGAGCATGCAATTTTAAGCAACTTCTAATTTACTCCTATTATCAAATTGTCTTCATTTTCTTGTTATGTTTATTTGAAAAGCAAGAATGTAAGTTTAGATGCCGGCCCATTTTAGGTGAACAACCTGGGTTGTCCTTGCTGATTGGACAGCACCTTTAAACAAGTGCTGTCCATGGTTCTAAACCCACAATTTGCTGGCTCCTTAGCTGAGATGCATTCTTTTCAAATAAAGATTGCAAGAGAATGAAGAAAAATTGATAATAGAAGTAAATTAGAAAGTTGCTTACAATTACATGCTCTATCTGAATCATGAAAGAAACAATTTGGGTTCAGTGTCCCTTTAACCTCCTGCTAACAGGAAGTGGCAAAGAGCACCACAGCAGAGCTGTATATATATATATAGCCCCTCCCTTCCCTCCACCCCCAGTCATTCTCTTTGCCTGTGTTATTAATAGGAAGAGGTAAAGTGAGGTGTTAGTTTAGATTCTTCAATCAAGAAGTTTTTTTATTTTTTAAATAGTGCCAGAGAGTGCTATTTTTCTCAGGGGGAAATCGTCAGTCTATTGCTTCACAAGGAGGAGTGGAGACATATTATTTTCTGCCCTGATGTTAATGATCTTAGCAAACATTATCTAAGATCCATAATGGTTCCCACAACATAGCTGAAAGTATGTGTGAGAAGATCTTCAGTGTGGAGACCGGTGTCTTGCTACAAGCAACTTTGAGGTATGTGCAATCTTTTGTTTTCTGGGGAGACTTGATATACCAGAACAGGCTGACATTGTCCTCTATATGGGGAAGGGTAAGCAGTATGCACTAATGAAAAATATTAGTGTACCTTAAATCTCTTTATTAATTATTAATTTATTTCATGGCCAGAAGTTATATTGACCTTGGTGGCTTATGTTTGGGCTTGACGCTGGGAGACTAAAGCGGTTTATGGTATGAATGCAGGGGTTTTGGTCTGCATTAGGGGCGCATGTTTTTACTTTTATTTTTATGTCAGGCATGTTTGTTTGGACCCATGCGGGTCCTAGTCAAAATTCAGTACGCCCACGGTGGGCGGGGCCTATTTTCGCACGCTCCGTTGCGCAGTCTTCATTGCCATTGCATAGCTGGACAGAGGCTGGTGGCTTAAGTTGTCTGCACTCGATAAGTCCTATCTCTATACCGGACATCTGAATTCATTTCGGGGGCAGGTAGGTGCCACAGCAGAGCTATAATTTATATTCTGAGTGTTTATACTGTGTTTGGGCTTATCTTGCAAGTGGATGCAATATTAAGGAACGTTTTTAGACACATTAAAACCGTTTTTTTCAGGTTAAAAAGCATTTTTGCAGGTTTCAGTAAAATAGTTGCGTTTTTAAAATTTAAAGGCGCAGTACAATTTTTTTGGGTTTTTTTTTCGTTTTTTTTGTATAATCAAAGCTCAATATTTAACAAAGTACAACTATTATCAGTACTGCTAGTCTGTTTAACATGTTGGACCGTGAGGAGGAGACTCCTTGTTCTATGTATTTAGATGCCACTGTGAAACCCCCTCTGACTTTTTGTCCCTCGTGTACTGAGGGCCTTACAATGCAAAGCACAAATTTTATGTAAAGAAAATGTGTGTAAAGATGATTCTCAGGCTGAAGGAAATCGGGTGTACCGCCAGTTTCTCCCCAAGCGTCACAACCTCTAACGCCCACCCAATCGACGCCTGGTTCTTCAACTGCGTCTAACTCATTTACTCTGCAGGATATGGCTGCAGTTATCTCAACTACCCTTACAGATGTGTTATCTAAGTTGCCAGTGTTACAGGGTAAACCCAGTAGGACAGAGCACAATGTGAATGCTGATCACTCTGATGCGTTGTTGGCTATTTCCGATGTACCCTCTCAGGGATCTGAATTGGGGGTTAGGGATCTTCTATCTGAGGGGGAACTTTCCGAATCGGGAAGTGCGTTACCTCAGACAGACTCAGACGTCATGTCCTTTAAATTTAAGCTTGAACACCTCCGTCTTTTACTTAGGGAGGTTTTAGCGACTCTGGATGACTGTGACCCTATTGTGGTACCACCAGAGAAGTTGTGTAAGATGGACAAATACTTAGAGGTGCCTGCTTACACTGACGTTTTTCCGGTTCCTAAGAGAATTGCGGAAATTATTAAGAGGGAATGGGACAGACCGGGTATCCCGTTCGCTCCCTCTCTTAATTTCAAGAAAATTTATCCTATATCTTACACTGTTCGGGACTCTTGGCAAACAGTCCCTAAGGTGGAAGGAGCTATATCTACCCTGGCTAAGCGTACAACTATTCCTATTGAGGACAGGTGCGCTTTCAAAGACCCTATGGATGAGAAATTGGAGGGTCTCCTGAAGAAAATGTTTATTCATCAGGGTTTCCTCTTGCAACCTACTGCATGCATTGTACCAGTTACGACTGTGGCGGCCTTTTGATTTGAGGCTCTAGAAGAGTCTCTTAAGACTGAGACTCCCTTAGAAGATATTTTAGATAGAATTAAGGCTCTCAAACTGGCTAATTCTTTTATCACAGATGCCGCCTTTTAAATTGCTAAATTGGCGGCTAAGAATGCTGGATTTGCCATTTTGGCGCGTAGAGCGCTATGGTTAAAGTCTTGGTCTGCTGATGTATCATCTAAATCAAAGCTTTTGGCTATTCCTTTCAAGGGTAAGACCTTATTCGGGCCTGACTTGAAGGAAATCATTTCTGATATCACTGGAGGTAAGGGTCATCTCCTACCTCAGGATAAGGATGTTAAAGTGAGGGGTAAACAGAATAATTTTCGTTCCTTTCGGAATTTTAAAGGAGTACCCTCTTCCTCCACTAAGCAGGAAGGGAATTTTGCTCAGGCCAAGTTCGCCTGGAGACCCAACCAAGCTTGGAATAAGAGTAAACAAAACAAGAAGCCCGTTGCTACTACAAAGTCGGCATGAAGGGGCGGCCCCCGATCCGGGACCGGATCTAGTAGGGGGCAGACTTTCTTTCTTTGCCCAGTCTTGGGAAAGAGATGCTCAAGATCCCTGGGCACTAGAAATCGTGACCCACGGGTATCAACTGGAATTCAAAAGTTTTCTCCCAAGAGGGAGGCTTCTTCTTTCACGGTTGTCTGTAGACCAGATAAAAAGAGAGGCATTCTTACGTTTTGTAAAATACCTCTCCACTATTGGAGTAATTTGTCCTGTGTCGACTTATCTTCTAACAAAGTCGCATACAGACACAGTGTTAGCATTTCTGATATCTCACGGATGGAAGGTGAATCTAGAAAAGAGTTCACTAATTCCACAGACAAGGGTTCCCTTCCTGGGAACTCTAATAGATTCTTTAGACATGAAGATTTTTCTGATGGAGGTCAGAAGGTCAAAGATTCTAAATACATGCCGAGCTCTTCAGTCCAATCCTCGGCCATCAGTGGCTCAGTGCATGGAGGCAATTTTATTGATGGTGGCGGCAATGGACATCATTCAGTTTGCTCGATTTCATCTCAGACCACTGCAACTGTGCATGCTCGGACAGTGGAATGGGGATTATGCAAATTTATCTACTCATAAATCTGGACCAGGAGACCAGAGACTCTCTTCTTTGGTGGTTGTCGCCGGATCATCTGTCCCAAGGGACGTGTTTCTGCAGACCATTGTGGGTGATAGTGACGACGGACGCCAGTCTACTAGGCTGGGGTGCAGTCTGGAATTCCCTGAAGGCTCAGGGTGTATGGACTCAGGGGGAGTCTCTACTTCCAATCAATATTCTGGAACTGAGAGCAATATTCAATGAGCTTCATGCGTGGCCTCAACTGGCTTCAGACAAATTCATCAGATTCCAGTCGGTCAACATTACGACTGTGGCTTACATCAATCATCAGGGAGGAACGAGGAGTTCCTTAGCGATGACAGAAGTATCCAAGATAATTCGGTGGGCGGAGGCCCACTCTTGTTATCTGTCAGCAATCTACATCCCAGGAGTGGACAACTGGGAAGCGGATTTTCTAAGCCGACAGGCTTTTCATCCGGTGGAGTGGGAACTCCATCCGGAGGTATTTCCCTCACTGATTCTCAGATGGGGCAGACTGGAGTTGGATCTAATGGCGTCTCAACAGAATGCCAAGCTCCCAAGATACGGATCCAGGTCGAGGGATCCTCAGGCAGAACTGATAGATGCCTTGGTCGTTCAACCTAGCTTATGTGTTTCCACCGTTTCCTCTCCTTCCCCGGGTGATTGCTCAGATCAAACAGGAGAGGGCTTCAGTAATTCTAATCGTGCCTGCGTGGCCATGCAAGATTTGGTATGCAGATCTAGTGGACATGTCCTCTCTGCTTCCGTGGAAACTTCCAGTGAGACAGGACCTTCTCATTCAAGGTCCTTTCCAACATCCAAATCTAATTTCTCTGCAGCTGACTGCTTGGAGATTGAAAACTTGATTTTATCTAAGCGGGGATTCTCTGATTCGGTCATAGATACTTTGATTCAGGCATGTAAGCTTGTCACTAGAAAGATCTATCATAAGATATGACGTAAATATCTTTTTTGGTGTGAATCCAAGGGCTACTCATGGAGTAAAGTTAGGATTCCCAGGATTTTGTCTTTTCTCCAAGAAGGATTGGAGAAGGTGTTATCAGCGAGTTCCTTAAAGGTACAAATCTCTGCTTTATCAATTTTGCTACATAAACGTTTGGCAGATGTTCCAGACGTTCAGTCTTTCTGTCAGGCTCTAACCAGAATCAAGCCTGTGTTTAGACCAATTGCTCCGCCCTGGAGTTTGAATTTAGTCCTTAGTGTTCTTCAAGGGGTTCCGTTTGAACCCGTGCATTTTATAGATATTAAGTTATTATCTTGGAAAGTTTTGTTTTTGGTTGCTATTTCTTCTGCTCGTAGAGTTTCTGAGCTTTCAGTGTTACAATGTGATTTACCTTATCTTATCTTCCATTCTGATAAGGTGGTTTTACGTACCAAACCTGGTTTTCTTCCTAAGGTTGTTTCTAATAAGAATATTAATCAGGAAATCGTTGTTCCTTTATTATGTCCTAACCCTTCTACTAAGAAGGAGTGTATGTTGCATAACCTGGACGTGGTCCGTGCCCTGAAGTTTTACTTGCAGGCGACTAAGGATTTCCGTCAATCATCTTCATTATTCATTGTTTTTTCTGGAAAGCGTAGGGGTCAGAAAGCTACGGCTACCTCTCTTTCTTTTTGGTTGAAGAGTATCATTCGTCTGGCGTATGAGACTGCTGGACAGCAGCCTCCTGAAAGAATTACAGCTCATTCTACTAGGGCTGTGGCTTCCTCATGGGCATTTAAAAATGATGCTTCTGTTGAACAGATTTGCAAGGCTGCGACTTGGTCGTCTCTTCATACTTTTTCCAAATTTTCCAAATTTGATACTTTTGCTTCTTCTGAGGCTGGTTTTGGGAGAGAGGTTCTTCAAGCAGTGGTGCCTTCCTTTTAGGTTCCTGTCTTGTCCCTCCATTTCATCCGTGTCCTGTAGCTTTGGTATTATATCCCACAAGTAAGGATGAAATCTGTGAACTCATCATATCTTGTAGAAGAAAAGTAAATTTATGCTTACCTGATAAATTAATTTATTCTACGATATGACAAGTACATGGCCCACCCTGTCATTTTTAAGACAGATTTAGATTATATTTTATTTTTTATAAACTTCACTCACCTCTGCACTTTTGGCCTTTCCTTTCTCTTCCTAACTTCGGTCGAATGACTGTAGGTGGAGGGAAGGGAGGGGCTATATATACAGCTCTGCTGTGGTGCTCTTTGCCACTTCCTGTTAGCAGGAGGTTAATATCCCACAAGTAAGGATGAAATCCGTGGACTCGTCATATCGTAGAAGAAATTAATTTATCAGGTAAGTATAAATTTATTTTTTTGTTTTTTTGCCTTTGTGGCCTTACATGGGTCGTCACATTAGTTTTGTATTCATTTTCGTTCATTTGAACTTATTCTTCACCCCCACATTGATGTTCACTTTGTTTTACATTTTATTTCTTATTTTAAGTCCCCTAAAACCTTGGGGATGAATTTGATTTGTTATGACCCCCTTTTTTTCCTTAATCTATATCTTACACTTGGATTGTGTTATGGCCCCTTTTCTTCCTAATTGGAAAGAGTCCATAGCTGCATTCATTACTTTTGGGAATTAAGAACCTGGCAACCAGGAGGAGGCAAAAACACCCCATCCAAAGGCTTAAATACTCCTCCCACTTCCCTCATTCCCCAGTCATTCTTTGCCTTTCATCCCAGGAGGTTGACAGAGAAGTGTCAGAAGTTTTTAGTTAGTCTCTTATGGAGGGTAGTACTCTTTGACATGGGACGGGAGTTTTAAGTAGTCCTGTCAGTCTCTCAGTGAGAGCCTGGATGAAAGTTAGAGTCTGGAGATACAGGTAGAGTCTTTCTGCGACACCATCCCGACTCATTTTAACAGCTCCTCTAGCATTCGGCTTTGATGAGTTTCGCTGCCTGTTTTCTTCTCTCAAGTCCATGGCGGAGGCGATGCTACTATCCATCACATTTGAAGGGCCATGTTCCTGTTCCACAGCGTAGGTTACCTTTCCCACCTGGGTGCTAAAGTGATTTAATTTTTTTTAATTTTTTTTAGCCTTTGTATTTTTTTTTTCAGTTCCCCAAGACTTACACATTTGGAAAGGTTAGGCGATTACCTTTCCAACGGTGGGTCTTGGGGGTCTGTAGCTGCTTAGATGCCTGAGATACAGGCTTCTAAGCAGCATGCCCCCTTTCCCTCTAATTTGTATTGAAAATTGTTAATAAAGTTGTGCAGTGATGTCACCGTGCAAAACATGAAGCCCCGGCGATGCCTGTCACTATGCAGGCCCGATTGCCGGGGTAGGAGCGGGTGGGAACCCCCAGATCTCCCTCAAGGTGGGAGAGTGCTAGCGACGGCTCTGAGACGTTTTTAGCACCTGAGTGGGAAACTCTGTGATGGCTCAGAGCCTTTGTTAGCACTCAAGGGGTTAACTGGAAATATCGACAGGGTCTCAGTGAGATTCCTTTTGTATCTTAAAATCTAGGATAATATTGTTGAACAAGGGGTTTGTAATCATGTTTGCTATGTGATTCAACCTGCTTATGTGTAGTGTGTTTTTTTGGGCTCTTGGCGTGGGAATATAACAGTTTTGGAAGTGGTGCAGCCTTTTTTGGTTGGGCGCGCTTTTTGGACTATACGGTTCACCTTATGACCGGACGTGGTCACGTCTTATGCTCTCCATTTCCGTGTTCCTGAACGTGTGGTGAAGGAGAAATTCTGGTCCGCTGGTTTCTGGTGCTTAGGAGGTGGTGAGCACCCCAGCCAACGGGGGTGTCAGGTGCCGTTTAGAATCTTCTCATTTGGTCCAATCTGTGTATCACTACCTGATTTATGGAGGAATCTGATGTTATGGGGACGGACGTCTCTTTTTCTTTCATGTAATTGGCAAGAGTCCATGAGCTAGTGACGTATGGGATATACAATCCTACCAGGAGGGGCAAAGTTTCCCAAACCTCAAAATGCCTACAAATACACCCCTCACCACACCCACAATTCAGTTTTTACAAACTTTGCCTCCTATGGAGGTGGTGAAGTAAGTTTGTGCTAGATTTCTACGTTGATATGCGCTTCTCAGCATGTTGAAGCCCGGTTCCTCTCAGAGTACAGTGAATGTCAGAGGGATGTGAAGGGAGTATCACCTATTGAATGCAATGGTTTTCCTCATGGGGATCTATTTCATAGGTTCTCTGTTATCGGTCGTAGAGATTCATCTCCTACCTCCCTTTTCAGATTTACGATATACTCTTAGATACCATTACCTCTACTGATTTTCGTTTCAGTACCGTTTGGCTATCTGCTATATGTGGATGGGTGTCTTTTGGTAAGTATGTCTCATTTACTTAAGACACTCTCAGCTATGGTTTGGCACTTTATATATAAAGTTCTAAATATATGTTTGTACTTATGTTTGCCATGATTCAGGTTTATCAGTATATTTCCTTTTTGCAGACTGTCAGTTTCATATCTGGGAAATGCTTTTAAAAAAAAAAAAATATTATTTTCTTACCTGAGGTTTTCAAATTGACTCTTTCTAAATTGCGGGCTGTATTAGGCTCGCGAGAGTGCAAAATGCTATAATTTATTGCATAATTCTTGGTGCGAGATTTTTTTTGGCGCGAAAATTAAGTTTGTTGATGCAAGTTCGTCATTTCTGGCGTCTTGGTTGGCGCCGAGTCTTTCACAAGGTTGCGTCATCTATGATGCTGGAGTTTCGTTCCGGACGTTTTTGGCACCAAAAAATGTTTTTCAGTTTGTTGTGCGTCATACTTGGCGCCAAACATTTTTTCATTATTTAAGACCTCATTCCTTTTGCCTCTGGTCTTTTTTTCTATGTCAGAGGCCTATTCTGTTTGCATTTTTTCCCATTCCTGAAACTGTCATATAAGGAAGTTGATAATTTTATATGTTGTTTTTTCTTTTACATACTGCAAGATGTCTCAATCTGATTCTGTCTCATAATCTACTACTGGAATCCTGCTGCCTGATATCGGTTCTACCATAGCTAAGTGCATTTGTTGTAAACTTGTGGTAACTGTTCCTCCAGCTGTGGTTTATAATAGTTGTCATGATAAACTTTTACATGCAGAGAATGTTTCCATCAGTAGTAGTTCATTACGTGTTGCTGGTCTATCAACATCTAATGCTCAGGATATTCCTGTAAATTTAAGAGAATTTATTTCTGATTCCATTCAGAAGGCTTTGTCTGCCATTCCGCCTTCTAATAAACGTAAAAGGTCTTTTAAAACTTCTCATAGAGTTGATGAATTTTCTAATGACCGACAAAATACTGATTTATCTATCTCTGATGAGGATCTGTCTGATTCAGAGGATCCTGCCTCAGATATTGACACTGACAAATCCTCTTATTTATTTAAAATGGAGTATATTCGTTCTTTATTAAAAGAAGTGTTGATTGCATTAGATGTGAGGAGACTAGTCCTCTTGATACTAAAACTAGTAAACGTTTAAATTCGGTTTATAAACTTCATGCAGTTATTCCAGAGGTTTTTCCAATTCTTGATGCTATTTCAAATATGATTTCAAAGGAATGGAATAGACTGAGTACTTCTTTTACTCCTTCTACAAGGTTTAAAAAATTGTATCCTTTGCCTACTACTTTGCCTATAGATTGGAGTTTTGGGAAAAGATCCCCAAAGTTGATGGGGCCATCTCTACTATTGATAAACGTACTACTATTCCTATGGAGGATAGTACTTCTTTTAAAGATCCTTTAGATAGAAAGCTTGAATCTTATCTAAGGAAAGCTTATTTATGTTCAGGCCATCTTCTTAGGCCTGCTATTTATTTGGCTGATGTTGCAGCTGCCTCAACTTTTTGGTTGGAGACTTTAGCGCAACAAGTATCAGATCATAATGTATATAGCATTGTTAAATTAATTCAACATGCTAATAATTTCATTTGTGATGCCTTTTTTTATCATCAGAATTGATGTTAGATATATGTCTTTAGCTATTTTAGCTAGAAGAGCTTTATGGCTTAAATCTTGGAATGCTGATATGACTTCTAAATTGACATTGCTATCTCTTTCTTTCCAAGGTAATAAATTATTTGGTTCTCAGTTGGATTCTATAATTTCTATAATTCACTGGGGGGAAGGGAGCTTTTTTGCCTCAGGATAAAAAAATCTAAGGGCAAATTTAAAGCATCTAACCGTTTTCGTTCCTTTCGACAAAATAAGGAAGAGAAACCTAATCCTTCCCCTAAGGAATCTGTCTCCAATTGGAAGCCTTCCTCAATCTGGAATAAATCCAATCCATTTTAAGAGATCTAAACCAGCCCCCAAGTCCGCATGAAGGTGCGGCCCTCATTCCAGCTCAGCTGGTAGGGGGCAGATAAATTTATTTCAATGATGTTTGGATAAATTCAGTCCAAAATCATTGGATTCAGAACATGTCTCTCAGGGATACAGAATAAGTTTCAGAGTAAGACCGCCTGTGAGAAGTTTCTTTCTCTCATGCATTCCAGTGAACCCAGAGAAAGCACAGGTAATCGTGCCAGTTCCTTTTCAGGAACAGGGTCTGGGGTTTTATTCAAATCTGTTCATTGTCCCAAAGAAAGAAAATTCATTCAGACAAGTTCTGGATCTAAAAGTCTTGAATCGTTATGTAAGTGTACCAACATTCAAAATGGTGACTATAAGGACTATTCTGCCTTTTTGTTCAGCAAGGGCATTATATGTCCACAATAAACTTACAGAATGCATATCTTCATATTCCGATTCATCCAGATCACTATCAGTTCCTGAGATTCTCTTTTCTAGACAAGCATTACCAATTTGTTGCTCTTCCTTTTGGCCTAGCGACAGCTCCAAGGATCTATTTAAAGGTTACGATATCTTGGTACTTGCTCAGTCTTTACGTTCTGCAGAATCTCACATAAATCAACTAGTGTTGTTTCTTCAAAGACATGGTTGGAGGATCAATTTACCAAAAAGTTCTTTGATTCCTCAGACAAGGGTAACCTTTTTAGGTTTCCAGATAGATTCAGTATCCATGACTTTTTCTCTAACAGGCAAGAGACGTCTGAAATTGGTTGCAGCCTGTCGGAACCTTCAGTCTCAGTCATTTCCTTCAGTAGCTATGTGCATGGAGGTTTTAGGTCTCATGACTGCAGCATCGGACGCGATCCCCTTTTCTCATTTTCACATGAGACCTCTTCAGCTTTGTATGCTGTACCAATGGTGCAGGGATTATACAAGGATATCACAATTAATATCCTTAAATCCCAATGTTTGACTATCTCTGACTTAGATCACCATCATATAGTTCAAGGGGCCTCTTTTGTTCGTCCAACCTGGACTGTGATCACAACAGATGCGAGTCTTTCAGGTTGGGGAGCTGTCTGGGGATCTCAGACAGCACAAGGGGTTAGGAAATCTCAAGAGGCGAGATTACCAATCAATATTTTGGAACTCCGTGCGATTCTCAGAGCTCTTCAGTTTTGGACTCTATTGAAGAGAGAGACGTTTATTTGTTTTCAGACAGACAATGTCACAACTGTGGCATATGTCAATCATCAGGGTGGGACTCACAGTTCTCAGGCTATGAAAGAAGTATCCCGGATACTTGTTTTGGCAGAATCCAACTCCTGTCTAATTTCTGCGGTCCATATCTCAGGTATAGACAATTGGGAAGTGGATTATCTCAGTCGTCAATCTTTACATCAGGGAGAGTGGTCTCTTCACCCAGATGTGTTTTTTCAAATTGTTCAGATGTGGGGGCTTCCAGAAATAGATCTGATGGCATCTTATCTAAACAAGAACCTTCCCAGGTACCTGTCCAGGTACAGGGATCCTCAGGCGGAAGCAGTGGATGCATTGGCACTTCCCTGGAGTTATCAACCTGCCTATATTTTTCCGCCTCTAGTTCTTCTTCCAAGAGTGATTTCCAATATCATCATGGAGCAATCTTTTGTGCTGCTGGTGGCCCCAGCATGGGCTCACAGGTTTTGGTATGCGGATCTTGTTCGGATGTCCAGTTGCCAACCATGGCCACTTCCACTAAGGCCAGACCTTCTATCTCAAGGTCCTTTTTTCCATCAGGATCTCAAATCATTAAATTTGAAGGTATGGAAATTGAACGCTTAGTCATAGAGGTTTCTCTGACTCAGTGATAATTACTATGTTGCAGGCTCGTAAATCTGTTTCTAGAAAGATTTATTATCGAGTTTGGAAGACTTACATTTCATGGTGTTCTTCTCATAAATTCTCTTGGCATTCTATTAGAATCCCTAGAATTTTACAGTTTCTTCAGGATGGTTTGGATAAGGGTTTGTCTGCAAGTTCCTTGAAAGGACAAATCTCTGCTCTTTCTGTTTTATTCCACAGAAAAATTTCTAAACTCCCTGCTATTCATTGTTTGGTACAGGCTTTGGTTCGTATCAAGCCTGTCATTAAATCAATCTCTCCTCCTTGGAGTCTTAATTTGGTTTTGAAGGCTTTACAGGCTCCTCCGTTTGAGCCTATGCTTTCTTTGGACATTAAATTGCTTTCTTGGAAAGTGTTGTTTCTTTTGGCCATCTCTTCTGCTAGAAGAGTTTCTGAATTATCTGCTCTTTCTTGTGAGTCTCCTTTTCTGATTTTTCATCAGGATAAGGCAGTTTTGCGGATTTCATTTAAATGCTTACCTAAAGTTGTGAATTCCAACAACATTAGTAGGGAAATTGTTGTCCTTCTTTGTGTCCCCATCCTAAGAATTCTTTGGAAAGATCTTTACATTCTTTGGATGTGGTGAGAGCTTTGAAATATTGTGTTGAAGCTACTAAAGTTTTCAGGAAGACTTCTAGTCTATTTTTTATCTTTTCTGGTTCTAGGAAAGGTCAGAAGGCTTCTGCCATTTCTTTGGCATCTTGGTTAAAGCTTTTGATTCATCACGCTTATTTGGAGTCGGGTAAATCCCCGCCTCAGAGGATTACAGCTTATTCTACTAGCTAGTTTCCACTTCCTGGGCTTTTAAGAATGAAGCTTCAGTTGATCAGATTTGCAAAGCAGCAACTTGGTCTTCTTTGCATACATTTACTAAATTCTACCATTTTGATGTTTTTTCTTCTTCAGAAGCAGTTTTTGGTAGAAAAGTTCTTCAGGCAGCTATTTCAGTTAGATTCTTCTGCTTATAATTTCAGTTTTTTTCTTTTCCATTATAAGATTAAAACTTATGATTTGGGTTGTGGATTAATTTTTTCAGCGGAATTGGCTGTCTTTATTTGTTATCCCTCCCTCTCTACTGACTCTTGCGTGGAGTTCCACATCTTCGGTATTGCTATCCTATACGTCACTGGCTCATGGACTCTTGCCAATTACATGAAAGAAAACATAATTTATGTAAGAATTTACCTGATAAATTCATTTCTTTCATATTGGCAAGAGTCCATGAGGCCCACCCTTTTTATGGTGGTTATGATTTTTTTGTATAAAGCACAATTATTCCAATTCCTTTGTTGATGCTTTTTTACTCCTTTCTTTATCACCTCACTTCTTGGTTATTCGTTAACCTGAATTGTGGGTGCGGTGAGGGGTGTATTTGTAGGCATTTTGAGGTTTGGGAAACTTTGCCCCTCCTAGTAGGATTGTATATCCCATACGTCACTAGCTCATGGACTCTTGCCAATATAAAGGAAATGAATTTATCAGGTAAATTCTTACATAAATTATGTTTTTTAATTCTACTCCGTTGCACAATGGGTACTACCCCAGATGATACTAGACTACCGGTTATGTTCTGATTGCCGTATTAGAGTGCTCAATTCCTCGGGCTCCGGAATTTTTGGGCCGCTGAGCCATCCGCCTCTGGGGGTTCTATCCCTCAAGCAGCGAGTTCCCTTTCACTTTCTATGACTACGCATGCAGGTAACCCAAATTTAGCTTATCTTTCTTTGGAGGGTAGCTAGTTTCCCCCCAGGGGTTTCGGCACATTGTCGCATGTCCATTATTTTGGCACTAGTGAATCTACAGCTTCCAGAGGGTGGCTTAAGATGATGTTCATGCTCAATTTTCCGGTGCTCTTCAGGCATAGGACCTGTTCAGCCTTCTGGGGGAACGTCTATCCCTGAGTCTTCAGGGGGACAGCCTTTGGGGCCGGAGTCATCCTTCGTTCTGGCAGGGGTTTGCTGTGCTTTTCGGTATAGACTGGTGCGCCTTTGTGTCCTATTGAGGCAAGCTTTGGCGGATGATCCCGTCCTGAATGGATCAGGGACTGCTCAGTCTTCTTTGAATAGCCT
The DNA here is from genome assembly GCF_027579735.1 of Bombina bombina. Taxonomy (NCBI): domain Eukaryota; kingdom Metazoa; phylum Chordata; class Amphibia; order Anura; family Bombinatoridae; genus Bombina; species Bombina bombina. Next base: position 1,209,308,274 of record NC_069502.1, on the reverse strand, counting down.
TCAGCATTAGATATAGGGGGATTACTTAATCTCCTTATAGTCTTGTTGTTGAGTATCTGCAGTTTTGAGCTCGGTAGCACAGGGTCCCCGTTGGGCTGCTGTTTATTTTTATTATATGGTTTTAGCTCATGTTTGCAAGTTTTTTTCTGGTATGGATACTCCTTAGTTACTTCTGTGGAAGTTGGTTAAGGGACACGTTAGTCCTATGGTTGTCTGTTCTACCTTTCCCTCGGGGGGGGGAGGTTTTTGGCAACTTGACAATTAGGGCCCCAGCTCTGGCTGGTCCTGGTGGGATTTTGATCCTCTTTCTTGTGGCTTATTCAGTCACGTGACGCCTTTGGGCGCTGGGTGCTCACATTTTTTGTGTGTTCTCTTGCTTTTGCAAGTTTTAGCACATTGAGGCAGTAGGGATTATTTTCAGCCCTTGTTAGCCTTCTTCTGGTTGACTGGGTCTGTGGATTCCACAGCGTCACCCTCTTTTGTTCTCGATATTCTCGGGGCCTGGATTTTTTTTTTCCTCTCGTGGGAGGATTGAGGGCTTAGTGCCTCCTTACCGCCGGTTGGTGGTTTTGGCCTTCTGAGGCTCTAGACATAGATATGTCCTTTGGACTTTTTCCTTCAGTGGTTCTTCTTTGTTGAGATCTCTTGGACTTGTCTGTTCTCCATTTGGGTTGGGTCACCTTAAGGGGGCCTGGTTCCGTACGGGAGATGGTTGTTCCCATTTTAAGGAACGTTGGGCAGTGTGGTCTTCTTTGGGCTCTGATAGGGTTCTTTCCGGGAACTTGGGATGCTCTGCATTCTCTTCCTGTGATCCTCTGATTGTATTGGAGGTGGTGTGTAGACTAGCTTTGCTTGAGAACCTTTGTCCTTGAGGTTCCCTTTGTTTTGGATGTCTTCTGGCTGTTTGTTCGCCTCTGGGTTCTAGTGTCGTTGTAGGACTTGATGTCTGAGTTCCTTTGGAGCATTAGACTCTGGCAAGGGATCGTCTCTTTCTTGGGTTGGGACTTGCGAGGTGTTCTCGTTATCCGGGTTATTCTGGATATTGTATTGAGATTCCCCTGTGAGTCTGGTTTTATGAGACGGGGTGTTTCAGTTCTGGGATATTGTTTGGTTAAACAATGGGAGCTCGGACCTATCTCGGCCCTGGTTCTGCCAGTGGCTGCGGCTTTTTATTAGCCTTTCCCTTGTGAATATTGTTGTAGGCTCTTACTGGATCTTAGGATCTATGGTTGGTTCGGATTCTCCAGTTCCAGGAAACTTTGGCTATGACCTTTGGTCTGGCTTTGACCTGTTTTTGGTCCAGGTTATTTAAAGACTGATACTCCTTAGACTTGCCTTTCACTTACCAACCGGTTTCCCCTGGTCTGCTTGCCGATACAGCATGATGGTTTGCTTCTAGCGAGGGGTTCGCTGTGTTTCTGCTACAGCTCTATCCCCTTGTTCTTGTGCTAGCAAGCTAATAGTTAAGGGGATTCCCCCAGGTTCAATTGCAGCTGCAGTTTGATCGTTTGGCCCAGCTTTTGGCTTGTGTCTTCAGGGCATGTGTTTTCACCTTTGGCTTCCTCTTTTTGAGGGGGGTTGTCTCCTTCTGGCAGTAATTGGATCCCTTTTTTAGGGCTCTCCTGTCTCAGGAGGTTGGGACGGAGGTTTTAACCTTTCGGAGAGGGGTGCGCTCTCTGGGTTGTTCTGTCTGTTTGCAGAAGTTCTGGCTCCGCCTTGGATGTCATTGGGCCCTTGCTAGATGTCTAGGTCTACGACTTATCGTCTGTCTCCTGTAGTGTTTGGATTGGCATCCGAGTACTGTTGTGATGTGGTGGGGCTTCTGCTTTTCCCTGTTCTGTTTCCCTCCCTGGTTTGTTGTGTCATATTAATCTTTTTTGCTTCTTGTTAACTTTTTACTTGGAATAAAAGTACCTTTTTTCAGTATCTCAGTAGCCGCCTGCTTTTTCCTGGTTCTGCTTTTCCCTTTAGGCCTGCCACAGCTTGGGTTGACCCGGTTAGGTGTAGGTCCTGTGATCTATTATTCTTGGGTCCTGGGGACGCTGTGGGCCTCGTTGAGGTCTGAGCTCCCCCCTTTTTACTTGGGACCCTCGTGTGGCTCTGGCAGTTTAGGTTGCCTAAGGTATGCCCTCTGTCAGGGAGGTTAGCATTCGATGCTTTGGGAGCCGCTTCTTGCTCTTGCAAGTGTTTCCTTCGTTGTCATCCTGATGATGGCTGTGTGTTGACTCTGGTGTTTACCTTTGTCTGGGTTTGCTTTGTTGTAAGCCTGCATACATTGGCCATAAGGCACATTATTTTTCTAACTATGGTAGTGATTACTATCATAGTGGAGGAAGCTTTTGCAGTCTACTGTTTTGAAGAAGGTTTTAGAAGAAACTGCTCCATCATGATTCCTATCCAAGATCAAATCCAGGAATTCAATCTTATCTTTTTGGATGTTATGTGTAAATGATATTCCAGATGAGTTATTGTTGAGGTGGTCAATAAAATCCAAAATGGATGAATGTGGTCCTCTGAATATGAATAAGAGGTCATCTATGTAACGGCCATAGAACACCAGGTCCGCAGCGAAACAGGATACGTAAAAAAATTTCAAATTGTTTCATAAACAGGTTCACGAAACTAGGAGTGAACCTGGTGCCCATGGCCGTTCCTTTTGTATGTAAGTAATATCTACTTTGACATAAGAAATAGTTATGTTGTAGAATGAAGGTGATGAGCTTGATAATAAAATCAACCTGTGTGTGTCGGGCATGTGAAAATCTTGTTCTAAATACGAGCGGACAGCTTGGATCCCCAAGTCATGTTTGATGTTGGAATACAAAGCTCTGACATCACAGGTGACCCACCAGCAATCCTCATCCAAAGATAATTCTTGTAATTTAAGCAATAAATCAGTCGAATATTTAATGTAAAAAGATAGTGATATAACAAATTTTTTAAGAAAAAAGTCTATATATGCAGAAAGGGAATTGGTAAGACTTCTGATTCCAGCAATAATGGGTCGACATTGGGGTTTAAGAGGATCTTTATGGATCTTGGGGAGGAGGTAGTAGAATGCAGTGCTAGGGTACCCTCCCTAACTTGTGAGCTTGTAGCATCTGTAATGATAGGCCTCAAAGTGTCATCATTGATCTGTTTATCTGCAAAATATTTTTGAAGGGATAACTTCCTTGTGTAGCAATTGACATCTACATAGATTTTGTTTACATTAAACTGATTGGAGGGACAGAAGGAGAGCCCTCTCCCCAGGACTCTAATCTCATCATCCGTAAGTGGATGAGAGGATAAATTGAAAATGCCCTTCTTTAATCTTTGTTATTTGTCCTTTTTGCGGGAGAGGGTTCTTTCTCTAGATCCCCGCCTCCTAGCTGTCTTTTGAGTCTTTGGGGTAGTGATGGCCCTGCCACAGGTTGCCAGACTGGTGGATCTTGTGGGTGGGTACTTGTCCCTAAAAAATGTGACTGGGCTAGTGAGGGAGAGGTATTATTTCCTAACTCATTGTTATTGGTGGACAGAACCTGATATCAGAGTGTTCAAAAGTCTGTCTTGTTCTTTGGTCAGTGTCATTAATGGAACCCAATCGATGAGGTTGTTCCTGATTGTGAGAAGAGGGCGATATGTGTGATGCCCTATGAGTTTGATTGTGATAGCTGTTATGATAGTGTGTGTGTGATGGAGGACCACGATCTTGTCTGGTAGACCCAGAATAATGATTATGAGCTGGATACGACCGTGAACCTCCTTCCTGATAGTATCTATTATGAGAAGTGAAATGGGAGTTATTATAGTTGTTGGGAGTATTGAAGGTAGAATTAGAGTTATGAGGAGTGTTATACCCATTACCAACTACCTGCCATACTTGCTTGGTGGGGGGTTTAGAGTAGGAATTTACCCTCCTCCCTGAGGTCTGTGCACCTCCATGGGGATATGTTTTCCCATTAGTACTACTATTATGAAAAGGGTTTGGATTAGATGTTCTATTCTTCCGATTAAAAGTATAAACTTCTCCCTTGGAGTAATCATCATTATCCCTATCCATCTTTTTGTTCTTATTCTCTATTATTTGTTGTTGGTACTCATCGGCTTTATCGTATGTACTCATCCTCAAGTTCTCAAACTGGGGTAAAGATTTATGTGTATCCAAATCTTTCTGTAGTGTATATATTTCAATGCCTACTGCATCTACCAATGACTGCCTGTGTTTGATTAGTATATCAATAAGGGTCATTGAGCATGTATTTAACACATTTTCCCATTCTTTCAAAACATTTTCATTGTTCTTAAAGGAGCATTTTTTAAACATTCTTAGCCCTCTGGGTATTTGGTTCTTGGCTTTATATTTCTTGAGTATGTCCAAATCCCACCAATGTCTATGTTCAGCTTTGAGCAGATTCTCCAAGTTACTGGAATTAGACTGCAAGGACAAGGTGGGTTTGGCAACTCAGAAACAGAACATTCTACTGACACCCTCCTATTGGCTCTTTCCAATGATGATAACATAATGGAAAGAGCAATCCAAAAGGTATAATATACAAATCAAATAAAAAAAAACAGCATAAAAGCCCAACAGCCAGGAATCAGCCTCCTCTATTATAGACCAATCTAATCAAGATGAAAAAGTGGGAAAGATACAACAAAATTCCTTTCCTTACTGATGATGCAATCAAACTAGCAAACTAGCAAACCCAGATATGTAATAGACAACTCTTAAAAATATGATATCTACATATGATGAAACACAATACAATAAAAAAAAAAAAAAGTCCATGGTATCCAATGGGTGGTAGGCAGCACTCTGTCAAACAGATGGTCAATCCCTGGTGGTAGGTAATCTGAAGAAAAGAGAACACAGAGGCGCCAATATGGCCTAGTAACATCTGTACATATGATAATCAATGTGGAAATAAGATGGGTACTCAGAAAGGTGAAGCACCCAATGGTCCTAATGGGGCAGACTGGAACTATAGCAGTGGACCAGCTCACTGTGTGCCGGCAAATCTAGCACCCGGTCAGGAGGTGGATAGACGGAACATTTATTCTTGTGAGTAAGAGAACTTGCTCTTGCAAGTGTTTCCTTCGTTGTCATCCTGATGATGGCTGTGTGTTGACTCTGGTGTTTACCTTTGTCTGGGTTTGCTTTGTTATAAGCCTGCATACTCAGTTTCTGAAGTTGGACAATTTTTGATCTCCATGTTAAACTGTTTCCGGGGGATAGTTACTTGCTCCTGGCAGTGAAGGGTTGCTCCTTGCATCAGACTGGAGCAGTTTGTGCCTTGATGGGTGTTCTCTAGATGCTCCAAACCTTCGCGGACGTAGGGAGACGTTTCTTTTCTGTTCTGCTTCCTAATTCTGATGAAAAAATGAGAAGATACAACAAAATTCCCATAGGGGGCGCTTTCTTACTGATAATGCAATCAAACTAGCAACTATGGGACGTAAAAGTAGATAGTTTGTGTGAAATGTGAGTACACATGACACAGCGTCTCCTACAACACTTAGAAATTTTGTGTGTTAGTAAAGCCCTTCCTGGTAAGCTAGACTGTGTTACACTTTCTTTGTGTTTATCTCTCACTACTTTGCTTGGAGCCAAAGTGGTCTTGAGAGTGGGGGCTCTTCTGTAGACTACCTTTGGTTTATGTCCAATCATTTTCTTAAGTGTGGGATCACTAGTCAATATCGGCCAGTGTTTTTGTAAAATTTGATTGATCTCACGGTAGTTAGAATTGTATCTGGTGATGAAAAGGGGAGGGTTAATATCCTTGAAGTTGTTCTTGATTGTAATGTTCCTACAAAAATATTGAGCTTAGTCCTCTTCTCTAACCCTAACTATCTCTCTAGTAATTAGATCTTGTGGGTACCCCTTCTCTAGAAATCTGTCCCCAAGCACCCTAGCCTGCTTGTCATAGTCTGCTAAAGTGGAGAAGTTTCTTCTAATTCTTCTACATTGGCCATAAGGCACATTATTTCTTTCATGTAATTAGCAAGAGTCCATGAGCTAGTGACGTACGGGATATACATTCCTACCTGGAGGGGCAAAGTTTCCCAAACCTTAAAATGCCTATACATACACCCCTCACCACACCCACAATTCAGTTTTACAAACTTTGCCTCCCATGGAGGTGGTGAAGTAAGTTTGTGCTAGATTTCTTCGTTGATATGCGCTTAACAGCAGGCTGAAGCCCGGTTTTCCTCTCAGAGTGCAGTGAATGTCAGAGGGATGTGAAGAGAGTATTGCCTATTTGAATACCATGGTCTTCCTCTAGGGGATCTATTTCATAGGTTCTCTGTTATCGGTCGTAGAGATTTCTTCTCCTACCTCCCTTTTCAGATCGACGATATACTCTTATATACCATTACCTCTACTGATTCTCGTTTCAGTACTGGTTTGGCTATCTACTTTATGTAGATGAGTGTCTTTGGGTAAGTCTTATCTTTTATTTATGACACTCTCAGCTATGGTTTGGCACTTTTATATGTAAAGTTCTAAATATATGTTTTATACTTATATTTGCCATGATTCAGGTCAGTCAGTTTATTTTCCTTCTTTCAGACTATCAGTTTCATTTTTTTGGGAAAATGCATATGAATTTAAATATTTTTCTTACCTAAATTTTCAATTTACTTTTTTCCTTTAAATTGCGGGCTGTTAGGCTCGCGGGTGCAAAAAATGCTAGAATTTATTTCGTAGTTTTTGGCGCAAGACTTTTTTGGCGCGAGATTGACATTTGTCTGACGTCAATGACATCATTTCCAGCGTCGTAGTTGACGCCGGAAGTTTTCACGTAGTTGTGTCATTTTTGGCTCTCGTGTTTGTTGCAGACGTTTTTGGCGCCAAAAAATATGTGGGCGTCATTCTTGGCGCCAGATTTTTAACATTATTTAAGTCTCATTTTTTAGTTGCTTCTGGTTTCTAGAGGCCTGTTCTGTTTGCATTTTTTCCCATTCCTGAAACTGTCATTTAAGGAATTTGATCATTTTGCTTTATATGTTGTTTTTTCTATTACATATTGCAAGATATTCCAAAAACTGTTCCTGTATCAGAAAATACTGTGGGATTCCTGATGACTGATATCAGTCCTACCAAAGCTAAGTTAATTTATTTTAATGTTATGAATGTTTATCTTTAGCTATGGTTTGTAATATGTTATCATAATAAACTTTTACATGCAGAGTCCATTAGTATTTATGCATTATCTATTGCTATTCTTTTTACATCTAATGTACAAGATATACTTAGGAATTTATAAGAATATTTTTCTGATTCTATTCTAAAGGCTTTGTCTGCCATCCCGCCTTCTAAATAAAATTTTTTAGGTCTTTTTTAAACTTCTCATTTAGTTGATGAAGTTTCAAATGACCAACATCATACTGAATTATCCTTCTCTGATGGTGTTTTTTCTCATTCAGAATATTCTTCATCAGATATTGACACTAACAAATCTACTTTTTTATTTTTAAATAGAGTACATTCGTTCTTTGTTGAAAAGGTGTTGATTATTTTGGATATTGAAGTAACTAGTTCTTTTGATTTTAAGACTAGCTAACATTTAAATTCTGCTTATTAACCTTCTGTGGTTTCTTCAGAGGTTTTTTCCAGTTCCTGATACTGGAATAGGCCGGGAATTTATTTTATTCCTTCTTTAAGGTTTTTAAATTGTATCCTTTGCCGGCAGTTAGTTTTAAGTTTTGAGGAAAGATTCTCCAAGTTAATGGGGCTATCTTTACTCTTGCTAAACATACTACTATTCCTATAGCAAATAGTATTTTTTTTTTTCCTTCAGATGGGTTGTATCTTATTTAAGGAAAATTATTTATTTTCAGGTACTTTTCTTAGACCTGTAATTTATTTGGTTGATGTTGCAACTGCTTCAACTTTCTGGTTGGATACTTTAGTGCAACAAGTATCGGATTATGATTTGTTTAGCATAGTTAAGTTGATCAACATGCTAATAATTTCATTTGTGTCGTCATTTTTTTGATATTTTCGCAAATGAGGTTTAATCTATGTCTTTAGCTATTTTAGCTAGAAGAACTTTGTGACTTCAATCTTGGAATGCTAATTTGATTTCTAAATTCCATATTTCTTTTTTTCCAAGGTAATCAATTATTTGGTTCACAATTGGATTCAATTCTTCAACTGTTACTCTGGGCTTCAAGATTGAGTTCTAAGACTAAATCTTAAGCTTATATTAGTTTTTGTTCTTACTAAGGAACGGAATCCTAATTCTTCCCCAAGTAACATGTTTATAATTGGAAGTTTTCTTCATTCAAATTAAGCCATTTAAAAGATCAAAGTCAGCCCCCCAAATTTGCATGTAGGTGCGGTTCTTATTCCAGCTTAGCTGGTAAGGGGCAGGCTTAGACTTTTTTAAAATTTGTTTGGTTCAATTCGGTCCAAACTTCTTAGATTTGGGTACAGAATAGGATTCAGAGTAAAACCGCCTGTGAGAAGTCTTTTTTTCTCTAACATATTCCAGCTATTCCAGTAAGGCTCACACTTTCCTGAAGTGTGTTTCAGACCTGTATGTATTGGGTACTTGTGAAGCACGGCTGGTCACCCGTTGGGGCTCAAGGTGCTGCTCAGACCTGGAGTTTTCTGGGGTATTTATACCAGTTCCATTTTAGGAACAGGGTTTGGGGGTTTTATTCAAATCTATTCATTGTCCCAAAGATAGAAAATCTTTTTGAATTGTCATATAAGTGTACCATCTTTTAGAATGGTGTTTATATGGTCTATTCTGCCTTTTGGTCAGTGAGGGCATTATTTGTTTACAATAGATACAATAGATGCATATCTTCATTTTCTGTTTTCATTCAGATTATTTTCATCTTCTGAGATTCTCTTTTTTTGACAAGCATTACCAATTTGTTGCTTTTCCTTCTGGTCTAGCGACAGCTCTAAGAATCTTTTCAAGGTTCTCAGTGTTTCCTTATTTGGACGGTCTCATGGTACTGGCTCAGTCTTTTCGTTCTGCGGAATCTCATATGATTCAACTTTTGTTGTTTCTTCAAGACATGGTTAGAGGACCTTTTTATCAAAAGCTCCTTGATTCCTCAGACAAGGGTCACCTTTTTTAGGTTTCCAGATAGATTGTGTCAATGTCTTTGTCTCTAACAGACAAGTGACAATTTTATTGGGTTCCGTTTGTCGGAACCTTCAGTCTCTATTATTTCCTTCAGTTGCTATATGCATGGAAGTTTTAGGTCTCATGGCTGCAGCATTGGATTCGATTCCATTTGCTCATTTTCATAGGAAACCTTTTTCAGTTTTTTATGCTGAATTAATGGTGCAGGTATTCTAGGATATCACTTTTTATATCTTTGAATCCCAATGTTCAACTATCTTTGACTTGGTGGTTAGATCACCATCATATAGTTCTACGGGTCTCTTCGGTTCATTCAACCTGGACCATGATCACTTCAGATGCGAGTCTTTTAGGTTTGGAGGCTGTCTGGGGATCTCTGTCAGCACAAGGGGTTTGGAAATCTCAGGAGGCGAGATTACCATTCGATATTTTGGAACTCCGTGCATTTCTCAGAGTTCTTCAGTTTTGGCTTCTTTTTGAAGAAAGAGACGTTTATTGTTTTTCAGACAGACAATGTCACAACTGTGGCGTATGTCAATCATCAGGGTGGGACTCTCAGTCCTTAGGCTGTGAAAGAAGTATCTCGGATACTTGCTTAGGCTAAATTCAGCTCCTGTCTAATTTATGCGGTCCATTTCCCAGGTATAGACAATTGGGAAGCGGATTATCTCTGTCAATCAAGCTTTACATCCGGGAGAATGGTCTCTTTACCCAGATGTGTTTTTTCAAATTTTTCAGATGTGAGGGCTTTCAGAAATAAATCTGATGGCATCTCATCTAAACAAGGAACTTCCCAGGGACCCATTCAGGTCCGGGGATCCTCAGGCGGAAGCAGTGTATGCATTGACACTTCCTTGGAGTTATCAATCTGCCTATATTTTTTCACCTCTGCTTCTTCTTTTTAATGTGATTTTCAAAATCATTAGGGAGCAATCTTTTGTGTTGCTGGTGGCTCCAGCATGGCCGCACAGGTTTTGGTATATGGTTCTTGGTCGGATGTCCAGTTGCCAATCTTGGTCACTTCCATTAAGGCCAGACCTTATATCTTAACATAAGTTTTTTCCATCAGGAACTCAAATTATTAATTTGATGGTATGGAAATTTAACGCTTAGTAACGATTATTATTTAGTCATAGAAGTTTCTTTGACTCAGTGATTAATACTATGTTGCAGGCTCATAAATCTGTGTCTAGTAAGATTTATTATCGAGTTTGGAAGATTTACATCTCATGATGCTCATCTCATAAATTCTCTTGGCATTCTTTTAGAATTCCTAGGATTTTATAGTTTCTTCAGGATGGTTTGGATAAGGGTTTTTTGTCTGCAAGTTCCTTGAAAGGACAAATCTCTGCTTTTTCTGTGCTGTTTTCACAGAAAAATGTGCTAATCTTTCTGTTATTCATTGTTTTGTTCAGGCTTTGGTTCGTATTAAGCCAATTTCTCCTCCTTGGAGTCTTAATTTGGTTCTGAGGGCTTTACAGGCTCTTCCGTTTGAGCATATGCTTTCTTTGGACGTTAAAATTACTTTCATGGAAAGTATTGTTCCTTTTAGACATCTCTTCAGCTAGAACAGTTTTTTTAATTATCTGCTCTTTCTTGTGAGTCTCCTTTTTCTGATTTTTCATCAGAATAAGGTGGTTTTGCTGTCTTCATTTCAATTTTTACCTAAAGTTGTGAATTCTAACAACATTAGTAGAGGAATTATTGTCCCTTCCTTGTGTCCTAATCCTAAGAATTCTTTGGAAAGATTCTTACATTCTTTGGATGTGGTAAGAGTTTTGAAATATTATGTTGAAGCTACTCAGATTTCAGAAAGACTTCTAGTCTATTTGTTATCTTTTCTGGTTTTAGGAAAGGTCAGAAGGCTTCTGCCATTTCTTTGGCATCTTGGTTAAAGCTTTTGATTCATCATGCTTATTTGGAGTTGGGTTAATCCCCGCCTCAGAGGATTACGGCTCATTCTACTAGGTCAGTTTCTACGTCCTGGGCTTTTAAGAATGAAGCTTCTGTTCAAATTTGCAAAGCAACGACTTGGTCTTCTTTGCATACTTTTACTAAATTCTACCATTTTGATGTTTTCTCTTCTTCAGAAGCAGTTTTTGGTAGAATAGTACTTCAGGCAGCTGTTTCAGTGATTCTTCTGCTTATAATTTCAGTTTTTGTCATTATAAAAATTTAAACTTTTGATTCGGGTTGTGGATTAATTTGTCAGCGGAATTGGCTGTCTTTATTTTTTCCCTCCCTCTCTAGTGACTCTTGCGTGGAAGTTCCACATCTTGGGTATCTGCTATCCCATACGTCACTAGCTTATGGACTCTTGCTAATTACATGAAAGAAAACATAATTTATGTAAGAACTTACCTGATAAATTCATTTCTTTCATATTAGCAAGAGTCCATGAGGCCCACCCTTTTTGTGGTGGTTATGATTTTTTTGTATAAAGCACAATTATTCCAATTCCTTATTTTTGATGCTTTCGCTCCATTCTTATCACCCCACTTCTTGGCTATTCGTTAAACTGAATTGTGGGTGTGGTGAGGGGTGTATTTATAGGCATTTTAAGGTTTGGGAAACTTTGCCCCTCCTGGTAGGAATGTATATCCCATATGTCACTAGCTCATGGACTCTTGCTGTTATGAAAGAAATTAATTTATCAGGTAAGTTCTTACATAAATTATGTTTTTTCCAACTATGGTAGTGATTACTATCATAGTGGAGGAAGCTTTTGCAGTCTACTGTTTTGAAGAAGGTTTTAGAAGAAACTGCTCCATCATGATTCCTAGCCAAGATCAAATCCAGGAATTCAATCTTATCTTTTTGGATGTTATGTGTAAATGATATTCCAAATGAGTTATTGTTGAGGTGGTCAATAAAATCCAAAATGGATGAATGAGGTTCTCTGAATATGAATAAGAGGTCATCTATGTAACGGCCATAGAACACCATGTCCGCAGCGAAACGGGATACGTACATTTTTTTCAAATTCTCATAAATAGGTTGGCGAAACTAGGAGTGAACCTGGTGCCCATGGCCGTTCCTTTTGTCTGTAAGTAATATCTAGTGATGTCGCGAATAGTTTGCCGGCGAATAGTTCCCGACGAACATAGCATGTTTGCGTTCTCTGCGGACAGCGAACATATGCGATGTTCGGTCCGTCCCCTATTCCTCATCATTGAGTAAACTTTGACCCTGTACCTCACAGTCAGAAGACACATTCCAGCCAATCAGCAGCAGACCCTCCCACCTCCTGGACAGCATCCATTTTAGATTCATTCGGAAGCTGCATTCTTAGTGAGAGGAGGGACAGTGTAGCTGCTGCTGATTTAATAGGGAAATCGATAGCTAGGCTAGTGTATTCAGTGTCCACTACAGTCCTGAAGGACTCATCTGATCTCTGCTGTAAGGACAGCACCCCAAAAAGCCCTTTTTAGGGCTAGAACATCAGTCTGCTTTTTTTTTTTTTTTTCCTGTGTAATCTAATTGCAGTTGCCTGCCTGCCAGCGTGTGTCAGGCCCACTTGCCCAGTTTTTTTTAAATTTGATCGCATTTGGCGGTGAAATGGTGGCATGAAATATACCAAAATGGGCCTAGATCAATACTTTGGGTTGTCTACTACACTACACTTAAGCTAAAATTAACTCTACAAGCACCCTACATGCTCCCTAATTAACCCCTTCACTGCTGGGCATAAAACACGTGTGGTGCGCAGTGGCATTTAGCAGCCTTCTAATTACCAAAAAGCAACGCCAAAGCCATATAAGTCTGCTTTTTCTGAACAAAGGGGATCCCAGAGAAGCATTTACAACAATTTATGCCATAATTGCATAAGTTGTTTGTAAATAATTTCTGTGAGAAACCTAAAGTTTGTGAAAAAGTTAACTTTTTTTTTTATTTGATTGCATTTGGCGGTGAAATGGTGGTAAATATACCAAAATAGGCCTAGATCAATACTTTGGGTTGTCTACTACACTACACTTAAAGGGACAGTAAACCTAAAAAATAATGTTATATAATTCTGCACATAGTGCAGAATTATATAACATTATTTTAGTGCTATAGTTATAAAACCCTTTTTTCCCTTTTAATATTTTAAAAACATGCCGCTTTTACAGATCTGCTCTCTGCTGAGCGGGTCTGTTTTTTTTACTCAGCGCATCGGGCCAGCTGTATAGTCATAGCCCGGCCCGACTGCGCCATAGCATTAAGTGCTGTCAGACAGAGCAGGAGCGAGCTGCACTTAGTCTTATGGCGCGGTCGGGCCGGGCTGTGACTATACAGCTGGCCCGATGCACTGACTAAAAAAAACAGACCCGCTCAGCAGAGAGCGGGTCTGTATAAGCGGTATGTTTTTAAAATATTAAAAGGGAAAAAAGGGTTTTATAACTATAGCACTAAAATAATGTTATATAATTC